>NC_090756.1:80569812-80694812 GCF_036898095.1 Palaemon carinicauda
CCATACTCCTTAGACACTTCATCTCAAACACATTCAATTTCTGTCTCTCCGTCACTTTCATTCCCCACAACTCCGATCCATACATCACAGTTGGTACAATCACTTTCTCATATAGAACTCTTTTTACATTCATGCCCAACCCTCTATTTTTTACTACTCCCTTAACTGCCCCCAACACTTTGCAACCTTCATTCACTCTCTGACGTACATCTGCTTCCACTCCACCATTTGCTGCAACAACAGACCCCAAGTACTTAAACTGATCCACTTCCTCAAGTAACTCTCCATTCAACATGACATTCAACCTTGCACCACCTTCCCTTCTCGTACATCTCATAACCTTACTCTTACCCACATTAACTCTCAACTTCCTTCTCTCACACACTCTTCCGCAAACAACAACTGATTTACCTCCCATTCATGGTCATTCTCGTCTACCAGTTTCAATCCTCGTCCAAGCACTCGAGCATTCACCTCTCTCACCATTCCATCAACATACAAGTTAAACAACCACGGTGACATCACACATCCTTGTCTCAGCCCCACTCTCACCGGAAACCAATCACTCACTTCATTTCCTATCCTAACACATGCTTTACTACCTTTGTAGAAACTTTTCACTGCTTGCAACAACTTTCCACCAACTCCATATAACCTCATCACATTCCACATTGCTTCCCTATCAACTCTATCATATGCTTTCTCCAGATCCATAAACGCAACATACACCTCCTTACCTTTTGCTAAATATTTCTCGCATATCTGCCTTACTGTAAAAATCTGATTCATACAACCCCTACCTCTTCTAAAACCACCCTGTATTTCTAAGATTGCATTCTCTGTTTTATCCTTGATCCTATTAATCATTACTCTACCATACACTTTTCCAACTACGCTTAACAAACTAATACCTCTTGAATTACAACACTCATGAACATCTCCCTTACCCTTATATAGTGGTACAATACATGCACAAACCCAATCTACTGGTACCATTGACAACACAAAACACACATTAAACAATCTCACCAACCATTCAAGTACAGTCACACCCCCTTCCTTCAACATCTCAGCTCTCACACCATCCATACCAGACGCTTTTCCTACTCTCGTTTCATCTAGTGCTCTCCTCACTTCATCTATTGTAATCTCTCTCTCATTCTCATCTCCCATCACTGGCACCTCAACACCTGCAACAGCAATTATATCTGCCTCCCTATTATCCTCAACATTCAGTAAACTTTCAAAATATTCTGCCCATCTTTTCCTTGCCTCCTCTCCTTTTAACAACCTCCCATTTCCATCTTTCACTGTCTCTTCAATTCTTGAGCCGGCCTTCCTTACTCTCTTCACTTCTTTCCAAAACTTCTTCTTATTCTCTTCATATGACTGATCCAATCCCTGACCCCACCTCAGGTCAGCTGCCCTCTTTGCCTCACGTACCTTGCGCTTTACTTCCACATTTTTCTCTCTATATTTTTCATACTTCTCTACACTATTACTCTGCAGCCATTCTTCAGAAGCCCTCTTTTTCTCTTCCACTTTTACCTTCACTCCTTCATTCCACCATTCACTGCCCTTCCTCATGCTGCCTCCAACAACCTTCTTGCCACACACATCACTTGCAATCCCAACAAAATTTTCTTTTACTAACTTCCACTCCTCCTCTAAATTGCCCGTTTCTCTTACTTTCACTTCGTCATATGTCATTTTCAACCTTTCCTGATATTTACTTTTTACCCCCGGTTTTACTAGCTCCTCAACCCTCACTAGCTCCCTTTTACATTCACCTACTCTATTCCCCCATTCTTTTGCTACGACTAATTTTCCTTCCACCAAAAAATAATCAGACATACAGTTAGCCATACCCCTAAACACGTGCACGTCTTTTCAATCTTCCAAACATTCTTTTAGTTATCAACACATAATCCATTAATGCCCTTTCTACTACTCTTCCATTTGCCACTCTTACCCATGTATACTTATTTTTATCTTTCTTTTTGAAAAAGCTATTACTTATCACCATCTCTTGCTCAACACATATCCACCAGTCTCTCACCACTCTCATTTTCACCTGGTACGCCATACTTCCCAATGACACCTTCTACCTCTCCAGCGCCCACTCTAGCATTTAAATCACCCATGACAACTACATAATTCCTTCTACCCAGTCCTTCTACACACCTAGTTAATTCATTCCAGAACTCATTCCGCTCTTCTTCACTTTTCTCACTACCTGGCCCATACGCACTGACAAATGCCCAACATTCCCTACCCAACCTAACCCTTACCCACATTAACCTAGATGATATCTCCTTCCATTCCACTACTTTACCTGTCATCCATTCACTCAGCAATAAAGCCACACCCTCTCTCGCTCTTCCCCTTTCAATCCCAGACACTCTACCAGACATTTAACCAAACATCACTTCACCCTTTCCTTTTATCTTTGTCTCACACAAGGCCAATACATCCATCCTTCTATTCCTAAACATACTTCCAATTTCACATCTTTTACTCTCTATCGTACTACATCCACGCACATTCAAACACCCCAAAACTAGAGTGCGGGGAGCAGTCACTCTCCCCCCAGCTCCATCTCTTTGTTGTTGTCTCACAGGATGTAGATACAGGAGAGGGGGTTCCCAGCCCCCTCGTCCCGTCCCTTTTAGTCGCCTCTTACGACACGCAGGGATAACGTTGGTGCTATTCTAATTTTTATATGCCCCCGCAGCCACAGGGGGCATATATAGTACATATAGTACATATGTAGTACTTATTTATTGTTGTTACTGATGTTAATGCGTTCTATATTTATTTTTCTTTGCACATTTATACTTGGTAAATTTCCTTTCAGTATTGGGATGTTTTTCGTGTTGGCACCCTTGGGCTTGTATCATTCAGTTTTTCCAGATAAGTTGTACATCACTAGTAATAATTATGATAACAATTACATACATCTGACAAAGTGTTTGTCAATTACTGATGTTTTTGTTGTCATTATGAAAGCAATAGACAGCTTGACCCATTGAACTGAATTGCAACTTGAACAATATGTTACTATACCATAGATTTAGTGCTATTTGTACACAAGCAGTTATAAATTGTACTTCCCAAGTGTAACTTTCATTTTAAATGTCATTAGTAAATTCAATAGATACAACACATTATATAAGTTTCTTATTGAGAAAAGGAGACTTTAGCTATGGTAAGCAGCTCTTCTATGAGAAGGAAATTCCAAAATCAAATAATTGTTCTCTGGTCTTGGGTAGTGCCATAGTCTCTGTACCATGGTCTTCCACTGTCTTGAGTTACAGTTCTCTTGCTTGAGGGTACACTATTCCATGTTTCATTATTTCCTTTCTGCACTGAGTTATCTTTCCTGTTGGAGCCCTTGGGCTTATAGCATCCTGTTTTTCCAATTAGGGTTCTAGCTTAGCTAGTTATAATGTTATGCTTGTTTTGGTTTTTGATAAAATACTGTAGGCGACAAAACAGAAAATGATAACAGTTACAGGTGGATTATCAAAATCTAAAAGAAAGATTAAAAACAGCAATACTGTACATGAGGAGAACAAAGATATATGTATAAAAAATTTACTCAACACTAAATAGACCTAGTACAGTAAACACAAGAGAAAGCGGTAATGCTGGAAAAGCTACTCTTAAAAAACAAGATACTGTACAATTGTATGAAGAAAATTTATCAAGATTTTTATGATCTTTGCTTCACTTCCCTCCCGATCAAGGAGGGGAGAAATATAAGCAAGAAAACAGTTTCTGGGAGACCGATTGGGAAAAAGGATAGGTGACAGGCACCAGCCCTCGCTACCTATCCAATCGCTTCTTAGCCCATCTCCTCATCATTACTTCTCTTACGGGCTGCCTGAAGGCAAAGAAACCATGGTGTACCAAAGAGAGTAGTAATCTATCACACACACTCGCTCTCAATTTCACTAGCCTCTACATGGCTGGTTGCCAACTATATTTGGGAGGGACTATAACTTCTGGGTTGCACTTCACAACGGGATTCGTGTAAGCAGTAAATTCAAAATGTTTTGAATAAATAAAAAACAGAATAGAAGTTAATTAACTTCTTTTAGAAGTGTTTTATGATGATACATAGGGGAGAAACCTCACTATTGTTAGCAAAGATCAGCAGAATGTAAACATTGGATTTAAGAACTTTTCGACTTGGAACCATCTTGGAATGCTTATTGTTCTTACATAGGGGTCATCATACATACATATACCAAAGGCACTTCCCCCAATTTTGGGGGGTAGCCGACATCAACAAAGAAGACAAAACAAAAAGGGGACCTCTACTCTCTACGTTCCTCCAGCCTAACCAGGGACTCAGCCGAGTTCAGCTGGTACTGCTAGGGTGCCACAGCCCACCCTCCCACATTATCCACCACAGATGAAGCTTCATAATGCTGAATCCCCTACTGCTGCTACCTCCGCGGTCATCTAATAACCATAAACCTCATTAGAGCAGGCCCTCTACTTCAATATTTAGCAGATAGCTGAAAATAGTAAGACAAAATGAAAAATATGGCTTTGTTGGCTGTTTTGATAGTTTTGACATAGATTACACTCCACACTTTAAAAGGTGAGAGCATTACTGAAAAGGAGAAAAAATTACAATTCCTCATGGATTTGTTTATTAAAAAATACACTTCTTCATGATAAGCAGAATTAATAATTGTGAAGAAAATAAATGTTTCCTGAATAATAGAAAAGTTTGAAAATCCAGTTCTTTGTGAAATGATCCAATTCACTGCTACAACAGACAATCTAACATATGCTATTTCAAAAGACTACATACAACTTTATAAAAAGGATACCCTGATTTATAGAATTCGGACTAACGCACCCAAAACTGAGGTCAGGAGATAATTGACTGCCAAGATCACAATACAAAAAACTCCATATTCTACTACTGTATTGTCCAAAAATACCTGCAGCTTTATTTCCCAAATAAAACTCAGATTAGGTCCTAAACAACAAATAAGCTCTCTTGATGTATTATTCAGGCATCATGTGTGTTACACAATATGTAAATAAACAGACAACTAAAATTACGAGACTGATTCGAAGAGATTTCAATCATTGGGAAATCGTACTTCTTTCAAAATTGTGACATAGTACAAACCTCACTTGCTTTGTAGAAACAAATATTTTGAAAATTTAACAAAGTGCTCTTCCTTCCTACACCACAACTTAACCATCAATCTAAGTGAATGGAAAATACTCTCCGTAGAGTCACAGCTTGTGTTATGAACAATACATGCTGACTGTGGGAAATAAATGAAACTTATGCTTCATAAGATTAATTTGTGTTGTATAAATTTACAAATACTTAAAACAACTAATAAGAAAAATACTCCTTTATAAGATTTAATTGGATTGCAATAGACAACTTCATCCAGTGTATTACAGCAATGTTATACTAATGTCTAATGAAAAACCATGGGAAAAACTACCAAATGATAACAATGTAAATATTCCTGCATTGCAAGAATTTAGTTTCAGGAAAAAGAAATCAGAATAATATCCTGTTAAAAGAAAATAATTATGTTTTAAGAGATCCTTTCTGAAAGTTGACCAACTATATTTGCCATTTTCTCTCAAGACTTCCCACAAGTACAATGAAACAATAGTAGCAGTTGACCTGAGAAGAGAAATAATTGCTGAACTTCAGAAGGATGTGTCTTTTTGCCAGTTACAAAACTATACAAACTAGCCTACCTACATGGTTAAAACTTTCTTGTAATTCCAAAGGCAGTACTGTACACTATTTTATCAATTATTTTATAAAAGGCCAAAAATGTTGTGCTGAGAATACAGGGTATTCAAGCCGAATTACCTGGATGCTCCGTTTAGTCATGAGTTTTGGAAACAAATCTATACATCAAGCTCGATATTAGAGCAGAATGGTACTCGAGTAAATACCAGTTGTAGTTTGTGTTGAGCAAGTTAAGACTACAGGGTACTACAACAATAATAGATGGTAGAATATTTTCCTTTGTCTGCCTTGGTACAAAATAGTTTAATATTTTGAATGAGTAGAAAGTGAACTAAAAAAAAAACATTTACATCCTTACTTGTGTTTAGAAACTTTCACAGTAACCAAAAGACAGTCAATCCAGACTACAAGCTAACCTTTAAGGCAGTCAATCCAGACTACAAGATAACCTTTAAGAAGCAGTTGAGCTGATAATAGGTATTGTAGCCATTTATATCAGTAATTATGAAAAACACTCTACCTTTCCAAAACCTTGAACTTGACTAATACTCAATCTAGAGATGCGCATTATTCAAACCTTTTTCTACATATTGCAGGTTCTTCCTCAAAGATTTACTATAATTGTAACCATCAATACTTATATATATCCAAGTAATGAGATCTATAGAATTAAAGCCAACACCCTCCATGCTGCATAGCAGAAGCAGAAATCAGACAACCAGACAAAAACAACATTCTTGGTGCCCCATAATCGCTTAATCACTATAGCCAATACTTTCATGAACGGAATGCACCACAGATGAAAATAAAACGGCCTAAGGAATCGAAGAAATATGATGAGGGGAAAAGTAATGATTTAACCTGTGCACACAACTTGGGTCTTCCCGAATCATGCAAATCATGGCAAGTCAACCCTTGTCATCATGAGTAGATAACAACCAGTCATGTTACCAGATCAATGAGAAGAGTAATGTATATACAAATGTGTAGCCCAAATCTAAATCCTGTAACAACAACATGCACTAATGTTTCTACATTGTATGTTTGCACAATATTTTACATTACATATTATTTTTTTTTCATAATGAAAAATGTAAAGGTTTCACTTCCGTACAATTGCCCTTTAACATTTTAACCTTATAAAAAAAGATATGCCAATAATAGGCATTACAATACTGTATTGAATACAACTTACATTTCTAGACTAAATTAAATTTTAATATGATTTATAAATTAAGTATTAAGATTTAAAAATAAATGGAGAAATGACATTTTGTTACAGCATAGAATAAAGCATATATAAACTACTATACATGACACTACATAAACAATAAAACAACATTGCACTATAATTACTGTAAAATGAGGTAAATACATGAATTGAAGGCTAACATAGTAAGAAATATGTAAATAAGGGTATATATACATATACTGGATATAAACTTTACCTGGCCACTGTTTACTTCCAAATGCTCAACAATTGGGTAGACTATATATTTAGGGGGTGGGGTGACAGAAGTTAGTATAAAGACTCTGACTGGTAACTTTAATCATGCAACTTCTCTAAATGAAATTGTTAAGAAAATATGCAAGAACATAGATATTCAAAATAGGAAATGGCCATGTATGTTATAAAACCTGACATAAAACTTTTAGGTTCCGAACTTTTCATCATGAAATTTATACCAACTGGATTGTTCCACCTTTATTTTATTTTTGCAGTTAACACTTTTGATCATATCAAAAGAAATTACAGGGAGGGTATGCAACTTTAAATTGACTCCATAACCAGAATATACTTGCGCAAGAGTACCACGGTGCTGTTTTCTTTTTTGTATGAAATAACAGGCTTTGTCAAGGGGCTGTTTCATTGACGACAAAAGAATCTTCGATGAAGTTGGAAAAGCTATATATCACAGCTAGTAGCCTACGCATGATCATACCGATTCACATCAAGTTGAGAAAAAGCAGAGAGATAAAAAGACGGTAATTCCTTTCCTTTACAATGTGGTGTTTCAAACTGGTTTTTTTTTAATCAATAAATGAAGGTAACTAAGATTCTTGTACCTACAATCCAACATATAAATGACAGTCCAGTACAGTACTGTCAGGAACAACAAAAAAGAATATAAATAAATTCCTATAAAAAAGAAAATCACCCTCCTTTGAACTGATATCTAAGTATGCATTCCTTCAAGAGACCTACACATTAAAAAAGAAAGAAAATCTTATAGAGTAATATCTGAGTCATCAAATGCCACAGAACTTGAACAATTCAGTGATCGAACAGATTTTTAGAACATTTTTGCGCTGGAGGTCAAACAACTTGAAAGAACTCGTATGAACCAAGCAAGGGCATGTAGCTCTCGCCCAGTTACGCACGGAAAAAACTTTGTGAACTTCATTACATTTAGTTTGTTTTCATTGCTTATCCATACACAATGGCAAAAGAGGACATGTCCCCAGAAGAGAATAAGGTCAGTTCTACAATTCCATGGAAAAATATCATCCGCACACGGCAGCAGTCTATGGAGCAAGTTTTATATATATATATATATATATATATATATATATATATATATATATATATATATATATATATATATATATATATATATATCATCACCTTTCACTTAAACTATGCGTTTTATGTACCACACTGTCTATGTTTGATATCCAAAGTACTATTCAATTTCAGCGCTCATGTTGCATTATCCTTTGTAGATCTGTTAAATGCCTATTTTGGAGAATTATGGCACATTCCTGCAAAAAAAAAAAGAAAAAAATGAATTGCATTTTATCATATAATGTTTACAATTGTCTGTCGGTGCTACCAAATGCTCCGTTTATCCAGACGAGTTGAACATGAAACAAGTTAAGAGCATAAACTGGTAAATAGTATAAATTAATACCCCTGTGAATTATAATGCAATACTTTCAATTTAGATATTCTATGTTATAATAAGATTTACAATTTTTTCAGAATTATTAACAAAATAAAATGAAAATATTGAAGACTAACAAAATTTCCTTACCAGATCCATTTTCAAAACTTTTCATACTAAGTAGGCTGAAATTTAGGCTGTCACATAGAACACTATTTCAGTTTCTATCAAAATGCATGCTACACATAAGAACCGAGCCATGTGTTTAAGGTTTTAAAGGCCACTCATGAATGGTAAGCAAGGGACAGTGACAATTCCCTAGAGACTCTCCATCAAGCTAGGACCAGGGAGGGTCAAGCAATTACTGCTGATGATTCAGCAGATGACCTATAGGCTACCCCAAACACCGCCATTCTTAGTTCACGAGGATGGTGAGGTTATAAACACTGCAAGAAACTCATGTTTAAGAGGGAATCGAACCCCAGTCTACAAATTGCCAGTCAGGAATGTTTTCAATAAGCCACCACAAACATATAGGACAGACAGGTATGACAACTTCTATGACTCGACAGTCTGATTGAAATGCTATATGTATTGGTATATCATTCCCAAAAATGTCTGCCAATCTGCTGGACGAGGGTTCAAGACCCATCCAAGCTCAATAAGTTTCTTGTAGTTTCTACAAGCTCACCATTCTTGTGAGCTAGGGATGGGGGTTATGGGGCAACCTATAGGTCTAACCTGATGAGTCATTAGAAGTCATTGCCTGGTCCTCCCTGGTCCTAAGTAGATGAAGACAGGGCTTGGACACTGATCATGTCTCAAGAAGGACATTGTGCCCAAAAACCTTTCAGGGTTTTTGGTGCTATCAGACCTTCATTTAAAATATCTTGAATAGTTTTTATGTTACGAAGAGTTACGTAAAAGTCCAAAAATGGGGGCTACAGCTCCAAGGGTTAATAAGAAAAAGTCCCACAGAAAACATCTGATTAGAAGTAGAACCCAAGATGATCACCTTCACTGAATCTATAGACAAAACATGTATAAAATTGCAAAAAAAATTCATATTCCTTAGCTGTTCAGAAATGCAGTATTAGAAAATCTGAAGTTTCAGGTGAAGACACAAAAATCTATCTATCTACCATGGAACTTCCTCCAATTTTGGGAGGTATCTGACATAAAAAGAAGAAACAAAAGGGAATTTTCTTTTCTCATCGTTCCTCTTTCCCTGGCGAGGGACTGAGCCAAGTATGGTTGATACTACTAGGGTGGCTCAGTCCACCCTCCCCCATTTTCCACCACAAATGAAGCTTCACATGCTGACTCCCCTGCTGCCGCTACCTCAGTGGTCCCGAAGTAGCAGCAGGGCCTATCGGAACTGAGTCACAATCCCTTGTCATTCATTGCTATCCTTAGCACACTCTTTGTTTTTTGTTGTTTTGCCTCTCGCATCTATGCTTCAGTCACCTAGGGCTTTCTTCACTTCATCCATTCACCCAAACCTTTGCCTTCCTCTTACACTTCTCCCATAAACTCTTGCAATCATCACCTTCAACAAACAAGCTCTTGCATTCATCACCTTCAGCAAACTACAATTTTTCATATTTGAAATATGTAAATCAGAACAGTTATGGTCAAGAGATCCAGAATATGACAATGTTACCTGCTCAGGATAACTATATCAGGGCTAATATTTTGCATTTAAATGTATTTGACAAAAGACTTGCAGTAAGCAGAACATTAAAGAACTGCGACAAAGCTCTTCCTACAAAAATAATAGACTTCAAGATATTCTTTACGGATAAACAAACATTCACCTATATTAAAAAAAAAAGCAGAGAATAGTTTTGAACTGGATGGAGTGCAACAGCTTTAGGATGGATAAAGGTAAGGACTAGCATTATTATTATCATCAAAAGGAAGAGATTTACCAGCCAAATGAGTCAAGCTGGACCCTTACACAGCGGCCAGAATACATTCAGGAGGTAAGAATATTTTTTGGGCTCAAGCCATGTCGTCCTGATGGAAGCTACCTATAGACAGCTTTCTAAGGGATATTTGGCTACAGTGATACTCCCAGAGAATTGACCATAGGTCTCCAGAATTCTAGCTCCTGGCGCAAGTATCCTTATAATTCTCTTAAGGATATCGCATAATATCAGGGGACGTTTATCTTGATACGACACATAGCAATCTTCACCCAGAATAGCGTTTTCGCTTCGAGGGGGAAGAGTGGCGAAACTGAAGGGGAGCCATTATCAAGGTTACCCTTCCTCCCCTACTATTACGAGGCTCCTAGATGACGCTCATTCCTATTTTGGTAGCGATTTCGCACGGTGTTCTCCCTGTTCAATCTAGCGTTCTATATAGTTTCTTTAGAGGATTTATCATGCATTCTCCAGCATCTTCTGCCTCTGGAAAGTTGAGTATTTAATCTTTACAGTGTATAATTTTTAGCTCCTGCATCACAGTGAAATTTGTATAATTTAGTGTGTTTAATGGAGCGTGGCCGGTCACCGGAGGCGTCATTTTGGGAGCTGTCGTTCGTCATGCATGCTTTATTTAGTCAGCAGAACGACATTCACGGTATTTACCTTTAATGAATTATAGCTATTTAGGTAAAATTATACTAGTGAAGATATGATCATACATACAATTTTCCTGTTCCTACATGCGTCGATCGTATACGTTATAGAGTCTCGGCGATTTAGGTAGCCGAGATCTCGCCCTGTGATAGGCTACCTAGCCTATGCGCTTTAGTATACTTTCATACATTATCCCCGTTTACCATCGTGTATCGTTTTATCAATTCAACAGGAGATCGTATATCTCCTAGAATTATTTATATAACTCGATACTAGTCTCCTGCGGACATTTAAGGGCAATCCCTCCTTCCCTCTGAGTGCCGCCATAGGCGACAACCCTATCTTGATCTTGCCATAGAGTAGTACACTCCGGCTTGACTAGGCTAATGTTTTCTGTCTTCCAACCTTGCCGTTGAGTATCCCGGCTTGGGTTTTCGACAGTAAATCAGAGTATTCAGTCTTTATGGTGACGGCTTAGCTGCCGGGTGAGTAGTCACTCCCCTGCCGGCTTACAGTTGTCGGCATAGGAGGCTTAGCTCCCCTAGGCCGCACCTGAAGTGGTAGTATAATGCCGCCACCTTCTCCCCTGTGGTCTAAAAGACAAATCTTGTTTCAGCAGACCCTAGGCTGAAGAATAGATATTCTTCTACCGCTTAGGATGGGCGCTGATATTGAAACAAAGTTTCACCTTTGTTTGGAAATGGCCGCAATCCTGCCGCCTTCTCCTAACACAACTTACAAGACCCTTTCCCTGCCCCTCTCTGCCCTTTAACGATAGCCTAGCCATCGCATATCTGTGGCCATCGTCGTATATTCTCCCCGCTTGCCAGGTAGATCGTAGCGCCGGCTGAGCTCCTACATAGGCTGCTTAATAGCCGCTCCAACTTTCCCCTACGGACGCAAGGCTGCCGGTGGGAGACCCTTTTTGCCTTTGAGTATTCTTCAGTCCTCCCTTGGACTACCATCCACATCCCTGAAACTGGCAGCGACCGACAACAGATCTTGTGGCTGGGTGGAAGCTTGAATGATTCATTCTCCCCTTCCATTTGAACCCTCATTCTGGAGGAAGGCAGTAGGATTAATATACCTAAACCATTATTTATTGTACAAGCTACATTAGTAAGGCAGCCCTTCACTCCATGCTTTCTCTCTTTCTGTCGGCTAGTGCCGTCAGGTACTATGCTGCCGGCTGGACAGGTGCCGCCAGGTGCTAGCCTAGCCGGCGTGTATAAGATTATACAGTAGCCAGTATATTTGCAGTATAGTATATACTGCAGACAGAAAACTATAGTATATATTATCAGTAGTTTTCCAACATACCCTGTGTGTTCTCTCACAGTCTACTGATGAGACCAATTTATATTGAAGTTGAATTATTCCTTCAATATAAATACTTTTATGGAAGGGCTAGTGTTAGTATACACTAATTCTATCCATAGAGGTCAGAACCCTTCTCTCTCGAGTTTCCCTAAATAAGGAAATTCTAATATTAATATTGGGGGAGGTCACAGTAATTGGCTGGATAGGAGACAAGTATTTGTCTTTCCTATTTCCTTTCTAGCTTACTATCCTAAGCTATAATGGTTAAGATACCAATATATTTATTGCATATAACCTGTTTATCAAGTGTGATAAACAACCTCATACTCATTTATATTTCCTTTCTTTACAGGAGGAGCCCAAAATGAAGTGCAAGGTGATCTACTGCAACCACAAGAGTAGGAACTATTGAGGTCACACTATGTGCAGGACTCATGCCGCCTGCGCCATTACCACTGAAACCTTGCGGTACTGGGACCCCCAGGACTGCAACGGTTGCTCGGCAATGGTGGTTTCAACGACCCCAAGTCAGCGGAGTCGAGGGATGCAGCACGAGAAAAGCTGCGCATGTAGGTACGAGGGTTCCAGAAGAACACTCCGGGACCGTACCTGCCCAACGACAGGATGCGTAGCTTGCTGTTCCCCAAGGCAGGTAATGAAGCTGTCGTGCCCCAAACACGACCTGGATCTCCATGCGTCCAGATTGCAATTGAAGCGGATGTCAGTGAGGCAATGCAAGGCATGGACATCCAACATGAGGAAAGGATGTCTGAAGTGTCTACGGACACGGAGAAGGATCTCCTTAGGGATGATCCCGAGGAAGAGTCTACTTTACCTCCCAAAGGAGAAGAAGTTAAGTCGTCGGAAGTGGGGGAGTCCCTTCCATCCGTGCCGGCACTAGAGCCGACACCATCTACGTCTTCAGCTCCTACCCCTCCATTGGATGCCATGAGCCAGGCAGTTTTGGCTCATATCACTACACTAATGGAGAATCTTCGCAAACAAGGCAAAGCAAGGGAAGTGAAGCTCGAAAGATAGCTCCGTGAAGCACGGATCACCGCCTCCCGAGGGTCATACAAGCGACCCAGAGTTCAAGACCTGCCATCCTGCTCCAAGACTAATCTCTGGAGGTACGCAGAGTATATGCCGATTACCAACGGCAAACTCTACATCTAAGAGAAGATGGGAGCCGTCCCCCTAGACGATATTCAGTTCTGGCCGAGCCTCAACGCCAACCCTGACTGCTTCATTCGACTGAAGCATGAGCCAGCATCAAAGGAGGAGATGGAACCGAAGGAGGTCATGGTTTTCGACCACGATAAGGCACAGGCTCCCTTGTCGAGCAGCCTCAAGAAGGCGGGTTATACTAACTCGAAAGTGTCTGCATTGAGCAAGAAACACCCTACCTTTCTTGCTCCTGCTTCCAGAGCCTTCCCCTTTTCGTCAAAGGCATTCCAGGCTGTTGCCAAGGCAGTTGAGGCAGACAAACCATGCCCTGCACTAGAGGAGTGTAGGCCTCTGTCGTTAGCCCTGCCCATGGATGAGAAGGAATGGAAGGAAGTCCACCTAACCTTCTCAGTAGGGAAGCTAGATGCAGATATCGCGGGATGGAAGTTCAGCGAGAATCTCCCTAAGCTGTCAGACTTTCTCTTGCGTAGGGAGCAAGAGATGAAAGAGAGGCTTGCTACCTCCCTGTCCCTACAGAACTACATCAAGATGTGTTCAGGCCACAAAAGCACCCCAGACATGCTCACGGTCCTGGCCAAAATGCATATGGCCACCTTAGTGAAGGACCTGTACGCCTTCATGAAGGCTAGGAGAGCCTGTAAAGGGTTTGTGTTTGCTGCGGCAACAGTAAAACACGAACCCAGGAAGCTGATTTCTTCAAACATCTGGGGTAAAGACCTCTTCCCGAGTGAGGTAATCAAAGAGGTATTTGAGAAAGCCGCCACGGAGAATAGGAACCTTCTCCAGAAGTGGGGCATCTCTTCAAAGAGGAAGTCTTCCCCAGATGCGGGTCCCAAACCTAAACGGAAGTCGAAGAAGCCAAGACTACCCTCTCGGACTGCCCAGCAACATCCTACAGTCACCATGACCGCGGTGCCCCAAGTGGTTGCTCAACCACAGAACACATTCCAAGTGGTACCTCAACAGCTGATTGCCCAGTCACCAGCGTTCAACCCTGCGTTTGAGAGGCAAACCACTACCTTTCGTCCGAAAAGAAGAGGCTCCCGACGGAGCTCCTCAAGACACCCGTCCCGAGGCAGGGGAGGACACGGTCAGGGTGGCAAACCCTCCAGACAACCTAAGCAATGAGATGCTTCAGGTAGGAGGGAGGCTCCAACACTTTCGAGATCGTTGGACCTTCGATCCCTGGACCTTCGATCCCTGGGCCCACAGCCTAATCAAGAATGGACTAGGATGGAAATAGAACAAGTCTCCACCATCATTTCCTCAATTCTTCCAACACTCCACCCCCTTATTGGAAGAATATACCTTAGAACTCTTGAGCAAAAAGGTTATAAGGAAAGCAAAGTCCATCAAATTCCAGGGAAGGCTGTTTTGTGTTTCCAAGAAGGACTCGGACAAACTCAGAGTCATTCTGGACTTGTTGCCACTCAACAAGTTTATCGAGAACAGCAAGTTCAGGATGTTAACCCTTCAACACATAAGGACCCTGTTACCAAAAGGGGTGTACACAGTCTCAATAGACCTGGCAGATGCTTACTGGCACCTCCCTGTCAGCCACCCCCTCTCCTCCTACCTAGGATTTAAGTTACATTAGAAAAAGTAAGTCTTCAGAGCCATGCCCTTCGGACTAAACATAGCCCCAAGGATCTTCACGAAACTTGCAGACGCAGTCGTACAACAACTACGCCTAGAAGGTGTTCAGGTAGCAGCGTACCTGGACAACTGGCTGGTGTGGGCAGCATCCAGGACAGCTTGTCTGCAAGCATCCAAGAAAGTGATCCAGTTCCTGGAACATCTGAGATTTATGATCAATTTCAAGAAATCTCGACTCTCTCCAGCTCAAGAGTTTCAATGGCTGGGAATCCATTGGAACTTGAAGTCACACCGCCTCTCCATTCCTCCAAGGAAGAGGAGAGAGATCGCAGGGTCTGTCAAGAGACTACTGAAATCCGACAGGATCTCAAGACGCCAACAAGAAAGAGTACTGGGCTCTCTCCAGTTTGCCGCAGTAACAGATCCAGTGCTAAGAGCACAGCTAAAAGATGCGTCAGGAATCTGGAGAAAATACACATCAAACGCTCTATGAGATCTACAAAGACCAGTACCAACCTTACAACGATCACTTCTCAAGCCGTGGTCGAAGGTCAAGAGCCTAACGAGGACCGTGCCCTTGCAACCACCTCCCCCATCGGTGACCATCCACACGGATGCCTCGACGGAAGGATGGGGAGGTCACTCTCATCAAAGGAAAGCCCAAGGGACTTGGTCATCCCTGTTCAAGACCTTTCACATCAATATTCTAGAGGCCATGGCAGTCCTCTTGACGCTGAAGAAACTATCCCCTCACAGATCAGCCCACATCAGGCTGGTCTTGGACAGCGAAGTGATAGTGAGATGTCTGAACCGACAAGGCTCGAGATCGCCCCGTATCAACCATGTGATGTTAGCCAACTTTCGTTTCGTGAAAAAGAAGAGATGGCACTTATCAGCAGTTCATCTACAAGGGTTCTGCAATGTGACAGCCGACGCTCTATCCAGGCTTAAGCCGATAGAGTCAGAATGGTCCCTTGACGTAGACTCATTCTCCTTCCTCTTGGAACAAGTCCCAAAACTGCAGATCGATCTCTTCGCGACGAGCGACAACAAGAAACTACCTCGATATGTAGCCCCATACGAGGACAGTCTGGCAGAGGCGACGGACACCATGTCCCTCGATTGGAATGAGTGGACCCGGATTTACCTGTTCTCTCCAACCAATCTCCTGCTGAAGGTCCTCAACAAGCTGAGATCCTTCAAGGGAACTGCAGCTCTAGTGGCCCCCAAGTGGCCCAAGAGCAACTGGTTCCATCTGGTGATGGAACTGAAGCTGAGGCTGGTCCCTCTACCTAACCCAGCTCTATCTCAACTGGTTCAGAAGTCGACTGTCTTCACTTCATCACAGAGCACCCAAAACCTTCATCTCATGAATTTCTCGCCTTAGCGGTAAAGAAAAGATTTGGGATCTCAAAAGGCAGTATAGACTTCTTAGAAGAATACAAGTCAAAGTCAACCAGAAGACAATACGAATCGTCTTGGAAAAAGTGGGTTGCTTTCGTTAAAGCTAAAAGGCCAAAAGAAATCTCAATAGACTTCTGCCTGTCCTTCTTTATCCACCTTCATGAACAAGGCCTGGCTGCCAACACGATAACTACGTGCAAGTCAGTCTTGACTAGACTTCTTCTATATGCCTTCCAGGTGGACCTGGCGAACAAAATCTTTAACAAGATCCCGAAGGCATGCACTAGACTTAGACCTGCAGCTCCTCCGAAGCCCATTTCATGATCTCTGGACAAGGTCTTACACTATGCTTCAACCTTGAACAATGAAGATTGTTCTCTTAGGGATCTAACCCAAAAAGTTGCTTTTCTGTTCGCTATAGCCTCAGGGGCTAGAGTTAGTGAAATAGTAGCCCTATCAAGAGACGAGGGCCATATTCAGTTCACAGAAGCGGGAGAACTGAATCTCTTTCCTAATCCTACCTTTCTCGCCAAGAACGAGCTACCCACTAAAAGATGGGGTCCCTGGAGAATCTGCCCTCTGAAGGAAGATGTCTCTCTATGTCCAGTAGAATGTCTAAAGGTCTTTCTTCGAAGAACTTCAGACTTCAGGGGAGGACAGCTCTTCAAAGGAGAAACCTCAGGATCAAACTTATCCCTAAAATAACTGAGGGTGAAGCTCCCCTACTTCATTCGCAGAGCGGATCCTGACAGTACACCCGCAGGTCATGATCCAAGAAAAATTGCTTCCTCACTGAACTTTTTTCAGTATATGGACTTTGAGCGTCTTCGCTCATACACTGGCTGGAAGTCATCCTGAGTTTTTACAAACATTATGTGAAGCAAGTGCAAGAACTCAAACGTTATGTGGTGGCAGCAGGTAGTGTAGTAAAACCTGTCATCTAATGCTGCGATGAACAGTGAATTGATTGGGATTCTCAATTCGGGTGAAAAGGTGTTGACACCTTCTAGTGCAATATTCTTTTATGTGAGTGTCACCCTGGTGACACTAGGACTGTTCAAATTTTCAGGTGCAGAATTATACAAATGACACTTGTGCCATGTGTACATTGTACAGTGTTGATAGTATCCAACATTTACAGAAAAATTGTATTGATAAATGTTTTCAATTATTATGAGTGGCATTAACCCTTTTCTTCCCTTTCAGTTGTAAAAAACTGACTGTATATGTTGAATGTATAATTCTCTTTTATGTTTATTACACATGTTATTCCATTTACTCATTTAAACTAAATAAATTAATAAAAGAGTGTAATTGCGTCTTATTTCTTCCCCCAAGTAGCAAAAATAAAACGTATCTAGAGTTCTTTTACTTATATCCCTAAGTAAAACTTATACTTATTGTACTGATACATAGAAACAAATAGATCTAGTTGATACTTATATTTGTTCCTACACGTATAGAAACCTTGAGCCTTTTTTACGGTCTAGCAAGACACTTCCCTGCAGGGGGCAGGAAGCCCTAACATTGTTCCATGATTAGTGGTAATGATGTATAACGGTAACGTCATATTTCTCAATGCTCTAGATGACCATATAAAATTGTCCCAAGGTCGAGGCACTTATACAAATCCACAGATACGGTACTTTCAAGTAATTCTCGGGTAAACTTCCATCAGGACGACATGCCTTGAGCCCAAAAAAAACGGATTTTGAAGCAAAGCGAAAAATCTATTTTTGGGTGAGATGGCCATGTCGTCCTGCTGGAACCACCCTCCTTTTCTAAGAAAAGGCTTAGGTAAAGATCCCTCCCAAAACTACTATATCTGTAGCCCCATGCTCAATGCTACAAGGAATGAGTGCCATCTAGGAGCCTCGTAATAGTAGGGGAGGAAGGGTAACCTTGATAAAGGCTCCCCTTTAGTTTCACCACTCTTCCCCCTCGAAGCGAAAACGCTATTCGGGGTGAAGATTGCCATATGTTGTATCAAGATATACGTCCCCTGATATTATGCGATATCCTTAAGAAAATTATAAGGATACTCGCGCCAGGAGTTAGAATTCTGGAGCCCTAAGGTCAATTCACTGGGAGTATCATTGTAGCCAAATATCCCTTAGAAAGCTGTTTATAGGAAGCTTCCATCAGGACGACATGGCCATTTCACTCAAAAATAGATTTCTCACTTTGCTTCAAAATCAGTTATATATATATATATATATATATATATATATATATATATACTGTATATCAAATCTAATACATAGGTCTTGACCTTACAAATATTTGAAGATACAAATACAAATCCATCTGAAATCATACATCTCAGATATTGTATCAAAAACTCATAATGAAATCCTGTAATAAAACAATATATAATTTAATGCAGTAAGCAAGACTACATTTGCAATATGAAATGGGACTACTATATTTCTTGACTTTTGCAGCTGAAAATCGTAGGCATGAGAGTTAGATGAAACCCACCCTAGGCTAAAATTCAACAAAATTTGACTCTAAAACAGCTTCTTGAAACCTATTAAATTTGAATGTTGAAGACTTTCTGTATATAAGATAACAAATTAATTGTGAGAGAAAATCTGTGATAAAAATCCTATGCTTCTTAAAACGTAAACTCTCAGAATCCTTGTGCCAGAGATGCCATTCAGTGCCAAGATCCAACTCAGGGTAAAATTCAACAGGAAAGAAGAAGGCTGCAAAGACTAGTGCTTTCTGTGAAATGGACGATGTGCCCTTATGGCAGTAACACCCAATGTATACTGAAGTCGATAACAACTGAGAATGAAACGACATCAGGTAAGACTAATTATTATAATAAAAAACTTTACCACTTACATGTGCGTTGCCTACTATTTCTCCTTTTTCATCCCAGCACATGACATTAAGCCTCTTGAAAGAAGCAGCCAACTTCTTATTTAATACAGTTATAGCTTCGCAGATTAGGCCCTGCATAAATTGATCTTCCTGCAACTGGTCGAGCCCACTTGGCTGAAAGAGAAGACAGTGCAACGCTAAAGAACTAGAAACAAGGCTAAAACAGATAAAACATAGCAGCAAAATTATCATTCTTTCAAAGAAAACAAATATAACCTTCTTCCTTCGTATGCAGTTTATGGATCCTTTATTTACGATCTACTTCACTGATGTCTCATTTCTCACTGACATGTCTTTATTTGTGTGTTTCCTTTTCCGAATTCATATGGAAAGTTAACGAAGGCTTCCACTGAGAATTGATATGCAAGGCTCGTGTGCTACTCAGTCGCCCGAGCAAGATCAAACCATAGTCGATGTCTCTCCTCTAAGCCAACGCTACAATATTGAAGATAGGACTTTGAAATGATTTCCTCTTCTGTATTAGATATAAAGTTATACACTACATCTACATATTTATTTACATACAATATTATGTACTTATACTTAATATAAATGTCAACATTAAGCCTAAAATGACATGGTAGCAGATAAAGATCAGCATAATAGTCACAATTAAATATGTTATTCAACTCTGAAATAATTATTGAAACAACTGTACAGTAATGCTTCTAACAATATTAAGGGGCCCGGCCGATATGCCAATATATGGGGATATAGGACGAAAAGTGCAAAATCCAGAAATTATTCGCTGAGCTTCGTAGGGCAATGGAAAATATGTGTACAAAATATTTTGTCAAAATTCCTCTTACTTTCATAGTTTGGAGTAATTAGTAAAAGTATCTCAATACATCAAAAACATTAATCCTTTCAAGAAAATGCAGTATTTCTTCTGTTATCATAAATTTTTATAATTATTACATTTTAATATAAAACAAATTGTGAGCAATGGCATCTGTCTAGACTCCATGATCCATAAGACGAAGTATCACACAGTAATTACACCCTTTGCTCTTCAGTCCTACCACAAACCTCAGAGAGAGTACACGTTTGAGTATGACCTCTGAAATTCACTTGCTTTTATGTCTGTTTTTCTTGGTTTCGGCAAGAATTTCATCATGCCAAAGAGGAAAACACAATTTCAACATTTCGATAACATAAAGGAGATGAAAATTTTCTCTAATAAGAGTTCAGAATTGTGCAATATCGTAGATATTAGCGGAGTTAGTGAAGGAGAGAGATGATGAAGGAACGAGTGTCTCTCCAAAAGAAGCAAGATATTGAGCAAAGGGATCTTTATCTACGATTAAATTATGATAAATAACATTGTTTTGGTTTAAGTATCCAAAAAGAACATAAAATTCACAATAATCATGATTTATCAATATTGTCTTTGTAAAAACAAAGAAAAATTTTGAATGCCCGTATCTCAAAACTACTTATTGACCTTCAAATTCTATCTTCTCCCTTAGTTTTAAAGATATGGCATTGAAATTTGGTATATAACTTAGGAAGACATTATAAAACAATCAAACAGAGACCTTTTTTCCAATTTTTGTTTCATTATTTTTCTTAGTTTTTTCAATGATTTATAGGACTTATATTCTTACCATAATGAAAAAATTCATATCTACCAAAAAAATTCCTTTTAGAAAAAAAAACTATCTTATTGGAGGTCTACATCAGGTCTATATAGAGTAGTAATTCCAGGTCTTAATATCAAGTATCAAGGGAGGAGATAGAATTTAAAAAAGACTGTCATTTTCAGGATAAATTGCCCTGGCATTGCCCAACCGAAGGTCAGAGGCAAAAATCCTGTGCAGTTTGGAGATGTACTAATTCACCTTATTAAGTGGTATGAATGTCAAAGTCCTGTCCCTAAATAACGGCATTAGCCAGCCGGTCCCCTTAATCCCTTTATACACTCTACAAAAGGCCTTGGACTCTGTTCACCCCCATAATCAACAAGAGGGAAAACCTGGCAGTTGCAGTATGATGGAAAAGTTAGAGAGATGGGACAGAAAGATAGACGAAAGGAAACAGGAACAGACGCACACTATTCAACCAAAATAAAACATTTCTTGAAACAATAATGCATTTATATACTGTGTACAATTATTATACAATATAAGGATACCTTAAATTTACCTAAGGGGACTGGCTGGCTAATGCCATTTTTTAAGGACAGGACTTTGACATTCATGCCACTTACTAAGGTGACTTAGGATATCTCCAAACTGCATAGGATTTTTGCCTTCGACCTTCGGTTTTGCGACGCCAGGGCGATTCATCTTGAAAATCAGCGTTTTTCAAATTCTATATCCTCCATTGATACTTAATATTAAGACCAGGGATTAATATCCTATATAGACGTGATAGGGACCTGAAATAAAATAGTGTTTTTTTTTATTAGTAATTTTTTTGCTAGAAATGTATTTTTTCATTATGGTAAAAAATAAACCCTACATTTTTGGGAAAAAAGAAAAAAAATATGAAACAAAAATATGGAAAATAAGTTACATACCAAATTTCAATGCTATATCTTTAAAACTAGAGAAGAAAGAATTTTAAGGTCAATAAGTATAGTTTTCAGATACAAGACAATAATAATAAATCATGACTATTATGAATTTTATGTTCTTTTTTGGATATTAATAAATAAATACAAAGTTATCTATCATAATTTAATCATAAATAAAGATCCTTTTGCTCTATATCTTGCTTCTTTAGCCGAGACGGTCGCTCCTTCATCATCTCTCTCCTTCACTAACTCCGGTAATTTTGCAAATATTACTTACTTCCGAACTATTATTATAGCGAATTTTCTTCTTCCTTATGTTAGGGAGATATTGAAATTGTCTTATCCTCTTTGAAATGATTAAATTCTTGCCGAATACCAGAAAAACAGACGTAAAAACCAGTGAATGTCTAGGGTCAAACTCAAATGTGTATTCCTTATGAGTTTTGAGGTAGGACTGAAGGGCAAAGGGTGTAATTTACCATGTAATACATAGTCTTGGGACTCGTGGAACTTATACAGATGTCATTGGTCACAATTTGTTTCAAAAACTACTATAAAAAAAGAAATACTGCATTTTTTTGTAGGGAACAATGTTTAGGTTTATTGGGTTACTTTTACTAACCACCCTGTAACTATGAAAGTAAAAGAAAAATTTTGACAAAGTACTTTGTATATGCATTCTCCATTGCCATACAAAGCTCAGTGAATTTTTTCAGGATTTTGAGTTTTTCTTCCTATACCCCCTTATTGGCATTCCAGCCGGGCCCCTTCCTGAAAAAAAAAACAAAAAACATATTGACAAAGAAAGTTACTTAAATGTGTTCTTTTTTCAAGTTAGTCGCTGTTCGTTTGAAAAGGATCTTTTTGGCAAGTGGTCCCTTCAACTCGACATAAGGGTACCCATAAATCCATTAATGATTCACTACAGTGTTATCCTTAATCTTATTGATACAACCTAAATTTCAAGAGTAAGTCTTATTTCTTTACACTACATATTTTAAAGAAAACATCAAAAGTAATGTTATACATATCTAAAATATTTACAAAAATAGAATGCCATTTAAGTTTAACCTAAAACATAAGCACTCAATGTTATGAATGTTTATTGATGGTACAATAATTGTAAAAAATAGGTCCATCAATTCATGGTTCCACTGGAGAACCATGCCAACATACTCCTTAGAGCTTAAACAGAGGAGCCAAAAATCTTTCTTACAATGGTAACATTGTACAATTGTTATTTCGAGTATGTACGAGTCGGCAACTATGCTTGTTTCACCAATATTCATGGGATTGAGACGGCCAGGTTTGCAATGTCCCAGTATGTCACTTAAATTATTCTGTTAATCTATTGGCCTTTTCAAAATTTCTTTAAAGATGCAACCACGAAAGGATTAATACCCATGTTTGCTCAGGTCTGACACAAAGTGATTCGGGAATATTTCATGATTGAGTATTTCAAGCTGTTAAATGTTATATGACAAGGACAATATAAAGGAAAAGGTGGGACATTTATGAAAATATCCCATCTATATGAATGATAATTATTCTAGCTTTCAAGGTGGCACCTTGTTGGAATGCTATTTAGCCTATATCTACATTCTCCAAATTTAAAGTCTCCTGGAATTGATTTGAGCTTATCTATCTCAAATGGTATTCCTGATCACGGTTTATTTAAACTGTTTCGTCTGTATAAATAAAGCGTGAAAAGTACATATGCTTACTACTGGTAAAGTCTACAGGTCTGTAAGTTTCTTTTAGACTACCCTCATAATGATGCAAACACCAATAAAAAAAAAAAACATGAGTTGAATCTTTGTAAGATACTGAATTAGCAGTGGCTATCATAAAAATATTTGACTTTGATTAAATAAGAACATTCTCAATTTCCACAACTTCCAAATCCCAAAGTGAATAATTGGTCATCGACAACAACACAATAGTATACTATGTCAACAGACAGAGCTCCAGAACTCCTGAGATCAACCATGTAATCCTAGCCATTCTCTCTTCAGCAAAATGGAGGAAATGGCATTTTTCAGCAGTTCACCTCGAAGGGGTTCGCAATATGTCGGCGGACGCCTTGTCGAGATACAAGCCTCGGGAAACAGAATGGTCTCTGGACGTAAAATCCTTCTGTTTCATTCTAGAGCAAGTTCCGGAACTGCAAATCAATCTCTTTGCAGCGAGCTTCAACAAAAAACTTCCCCGATATGTAGCACCAAACTTGGACCTGGATAAAGTCTTGCACTTTGCCTCTTCGATAGATAACGCCTCTGCCTCTCTGAGGGATCTTACTCAAAAGTCTATCTTTTTGCATATCAATAAGGCTAAGAAAGTTGTGGTGACCACAACTATGTGCGGTGAGTACTTATAATTGATAGCTTTCAACTATTCACAGTATTTTTTGTATATTTTAAAACAAGCTTGCTTAATGATGAAATCTGGCAATCTTTTTGAATTTAAAGTATTTGTTTATTCTCAACTTTTAACTCCTCTAAAAATATGGGTGTACAATTTTTTGCACAGAAAAGTACTTAAAAAACTTGTGCAGTGAATCATTAATTTTTATTTATCCAAAACTTCTGGGAGACAATGCATGACACAGAATTTACTGTTATTTCAAATAGTTTTAATCAGCTAGACTTTACCGTTATGTCAAGAAGTTATAATTAGCTAGACTTTCATAATACATAATAGTTCATCTGCCTGTAATAAAACTTGTATTTTTGTAATAAGTTTATCATTATTTTCATGATTATCTGTTACTCCTTTTGCATTTTTGACCACCAACAGAGTTTTTCTTACAAATTTTCATTTCACAGCGATAAAAAATATGTACAGTACACCTATTTGTACATAACTAAACCCAAAATATAAAACAGTATCATTAATAAAATATCATCCCTTATCAAACAACTGACAATAAACATTGCAAATATGTACATGTAATAAAAAGCTTATAATTTTGTTGTTTCTAGCTTAAAAATATTCCCTAATATTAAATGGAATACAAACTGTCGGTGACAAAATGCTTATGTATTATCTCAGTATCTATTTACAATATTACACTTATGAATACTTTTATTTTGTACCTTCAAGTACATACATACCCTCATGTTGCAATCTACTTTAGCTTTTACGCTATGTTGAGAGTTTATCATAAATTACTGTATTGTTTCTTTTACAAGTTCTATTGATGGTGAAAGCGTGACAGCTAAGCAGTATACTCACCTGGCACAGGCGACCCCATGATATGAAGTAAAATGTCACAAAATTTCTGGTACAGTACTGCAAGTACAGTACTGATCTTGCCAATTGAGTCTCTTATAGGAAAATATCAATCTGAAACTTATGATTGAATATAGAACTAGACATCTCTTGATGCCCGAGTAACCACTTCTGGAACAATTATTCGGTATACTAATTCTATGTCAAGAGAGATTGAAACACCTGTATCTAAGGGAAATTTGAAAAGCCTAACTTAGGAGTCATTTAGAAAATGTAATATGAGCATCCTAAGAAACAAAAAAAAGGAAAGAATTAAATTCTTTTTGCAAGAGGGGATGGTGGTTTTCCTAAAGAGACATGTACACCATTCAACAGAAAAGCATTTGCAGCAAGTCTGAACTTTTGAATTTCCACCGATTCAATGGCAAGATTATTATAATTATTCAACAATATGATCTCAATTGAAATAAAATTTCCAGAATACTGCACTAAGTAGTACTGAGCCTTATGATGGAGAAGGCAAGAATTTTAAAGTGACTGCATACCTAGTACGATGTACAGTACACGATGGTACAGTCCGATAAGATCCAAATGCAAAGGATAGTAAGAACCAAGTTATTTGCCATCACAGCTAAAGGGTCACTAAAGCCAATCCCGATGGAAAATGGACTTTAATCTTCTTATGAACAACTCTGGAGACCGAGGCCTCGTGTTAACACGAGTCCATGGTTGTGGTAGCTTATTGGGAACGTCCCTGCTTGGCAATCTACTAGATAGTAGTTCAAGACCAACTCAAGCTCGATAGTTTCTATTAGTGTCTGTAACCTCACATCATTGTGAGCTAGGGATGGGATATTTGGGCGGGGAGCCAATAGGTCCACATTCTGAGTCATTGGCAGCACTTGCCAGTCACAATCCTGGTTCTAACTTGTGTGAGATTGCTAACTACACTTTGGTGTAATTAGTTGTACAACTACATACTGTAGTTATGCGTAACAATGTATTTATTATAATTGTACCTTTTACTCAAACTGCTGAGTACTGTAATCATTACTGTTTACCTATTACTGAAATCTACAATGTATATTTAGTTTCTGTTAGGCTGCCATACGAATTCTGTGTTCTCTCTTGCCCTGCCATGAAACAGAAATACAACATGGCGCAGTGAGTTTGTTTATGCTGTCTACTGTCATTCAAGAAGTACAGTGTTAAATCTTTAGTACCCGTACACGATGGAGAAGCAAATCGAGCAACTGGCAGTACTTGTGGCAAAGCAAGCAGAGATGGCTAATCATGCCCAAGAAGCAGCTACGAAAAGGGAAGAACGTTCAACCGCAATTCTAGAGGGTTTTGCTGATACCCCGGGACATCATAGGAATCAGTCTCAGGGAAGGGCAGTTCCTGCACCACACTTGTCGTCTTTAGTATCTCTTAAAGAGTTTGGTTTGTGGCGTCATAAGTATGAGGGACATGCAGTGTTGACAAGAATGTCATCTCTCTCTCTTGCTGAGCAGCGATCAGCAATGATTTCCGTGTTAGACGATAATTGGACCCGCACTCTGAGATATGGTCTCTCACTGGATGATGGAGCAGACTTGAAGACTATATTGGATGCCATGGAGTTGCACTTGCACAACCAAAGGAATGTCATCGTGGACCGACGCGACTTTCGTACAAGAGTCCAGGAGTCGCACGAGACCTTCGATGATTTTTTGGGCGGCATTAAAGAGATTGCTTCTTTCTGTGATTTTTGCAAAACCTGCATGGACAGGAGACTACGAGACAGGATCGTCGTTGGAACCAAAGATTTAGAGGCTTTGAAACATATGTTAGAAGAAAAGAAGCTCACTTTGCAGATGGCTATTGATATTTGCAGAGCATCGGAAAATGCAAATGCCAGTCGTGCTGTTATTCGGGGCAGCGAAAAGTATAATGTTTCAAGAGTGTCCCAATACAAGCAAGGTCAGAAGGCAGCCCATTTAAAGGAGCAATGCTTTGGGTGCGGAGGCGAGCGCCATCTTGATAAGATGGCATGCAAGGCTCTAAACAGGGACTGCAAACAATGTGGTAAGAAAGGCCACTTTGCAGTGGTGTGCAGGTCAAAGAGACAGCCACTGTCTTCTCAAAAGAAGAAAACGAAGAATAAAAGCACGTTCAAGCCTTCAAAGTAGAATCTATATAGTGTCATTGGAGATGTTTACAGCAACTGTGCGTCATCACGTCCAACCCCTCAGATTTGCATCAGTACCACTCACCCCAAAGGATCAAGTTCGGTTATGTGGACACCTGACTCTGGAGCGGAGACAACTGTGATGGGACTTGGGAACGCTAAATCTCTTGGAATTCATGAGAGTTCACTGGAGCCGATCGTTATGGGTGGTCTCATTGCAGCAGATCGTCAACCTCTCACTAACATGGGTACTTTTGAGGCTTTTTTAACTTTGGGGAATCGTAGTACGACAACAGTTGTATCAGTCGTCAAGGAAGTGAAAGGTGCACTTCTGAGCTGGTTTGATTGTATAGCACTGGGAATATTACCAGAAAACTTTCCAGCGCAAATACAGCATGTTACATGTTCAGTGTCGCAACTCGCTGCTGAGAACCAGGAAGGTTTTGCAGACACAAGTGACTTCTGATACTCAGGATGTTATGCAGTCTGCAAGTACCTGCAGTTTGGTGTCTGTACCAATGGCATTGCCAAGATGGCCACACAATAGAGACCCTACAGAAGCAGAGCGTGCAGAACATGCAGCTTCCATCATTTCTGCTTATCCTCATGTATTTGGTGCTTCAACTAATCTAAGGGAAATTCAGGGATGTCCTATGAGGATTCAGCTGTCAGCAGATGCACATCCTTTGGGCAGTGACCGCACCACGCACTATTCCGTATTGTTGGAGATCAGATATTAAAGCTCAGCTCGATGACTTGCTTGCTAAGGATATCATTGGTGAGGTTGATTACCCCACCGAATGGTGTCATCCGATGGTCCCTATTGCAAAGAAGATGGGTGGTGTGCGGTTGTGTGTAGACCTTGCAAGACTTAACCGCTATGTGCGCAGACCTACATATCCAGTTCGATCCCCTCATGATGCTATATCGTCAGTGGATACTGGAGCCAGGTGGTTCACTACTTTGGATGCGAAGATGGGATACTTCCAAATAAAAATTGCTGAAGAAGATCAGGATCTTACTTGCTTCATCACACCTTGGGGACGTTACAAATTCAAACGAGCTGTAATGGGGCTTGTATCATCTGGAGATGAGTACAATCGTCGAGGAGATCAAGCTTTGGGAGATATTCCATGTACTGTCAAAATTGTTGATGATATTTTGGTGTATGATTCTAGTTACCGTGACCTCTTAGCCCATGTGATCACACTTGTGCAAAAATGTGACAAATTTGGAGTGACCTTAAATCCAGACAAAATTTTCTTTGCTCAGCCTAATGTTGAATTTTGTGGTTACAGTATAAATCATGAAGGTTATAGTGTGGATTCTCGGAAGGTGAGAGCCATAGCTGAATTTCCAAAGCCACAAAATATCACTGATCTCAGGTCATTCATGGGTTTAACCAATCAGCTTGGGAGCTTTTCTTCTGCGATTGCAGCTGCTGCACAGCCACTCAGGGACCTGGTTAAACCTCGGAATGAGTGGTGCTGGACCCCTCAGCATGACATGGCTTTCGAGAAAACTAAAGAAGCACTCATAGCTCCTCCTGTTTTGGCTCATTTTGATGCATCTTTACCTACTATGCTTCAAACTGACGCATCCAAGCTGCATGGTATGGGGTTTGTTTTGCTGCAACAGCATGGAGAGGCTTGGAAGCTCATCCAGTGTGGATCCAGGTTTTTAACGAATGCGGAAACTAGGTATGCCGTAATTGAGATTGAGATGGCTGCTGTACTTTGGGCAGTGAGGAAATGCAGTGTTTACTTGGCTGGTTTGCCTTATTTTGACCTGGTAGTAGACCATCGACCACTTGTTCCTATTCTCAATTCAAAACTCCTTGGAGAAATAGAAAATCCTCGACTGCAGCGTATGAGAATGAAACTCTGCAGATTTACTTTTGCTGCATGGTGGCAAAGTGGGAAATGTCATAGCATGCCGGATGCACTCTCTTGTTCACCAGTTCAGAGCCTTGTTGAGGACAATGATGTGCTGGATGATGCAGATCCATTGCATGCTGCTGTTGTATTGTCTTTATTAGCTACTCGTGAGGAGGGCATAAGGTTAGCACCTCTACGGGACCAGACGCTGGATAATATTCGTGATGCTTCTGCACATGATAGTGAATATCTGTCATTAAGAGATGTAATAATGAAAGGATTTCCAGATCATAAGCATAGCTTACCAGAAGAGTTGCGAGCATACTGGGGAATTCGGGACATGCTGGCCGTGGATGATGGTTTGATAGTTTATGGACCTAGACTTCTCATACCTCGCAGCCTGCGTAGCGAAACTTTGCAGTGTCTACATGATGCTCACCAAGGAGTGGACCGCACCAAGCGTCGAGTACGCCAGACTATATACTGGCCAGGGAATGACAGGGACATTGAGAACATAGTGAAGTCTTGTTCTCGCTACTGAGAGCTGTTACCAAGTCAACGGAATGAGCCTTTGATGCAGGAAGACTTGCCGAGCCGAGTATTTGAGTCTGTGTCTGCTGATTATTTTCATATCTCTGGCAAGACATTTCTTGTGTACGTTGATCGCCTGTCAGGTTGGCCGTATGTATCTTCGTGCAATGGATCAGCTTCTGCAGCTCAACTAGTTAGTTTGTTGAGGCCAATATTTTCAGACACAGGTGTGCCTGTAGTACTGAAAACGGATGGAGGACCGCAGTTCGCTTCATCAACATTGTGGCGTTTCCTTGCTCGATGGGGAGTGGAACACCGCGTGACATCGCCCTACAATCCAAAAGCAAATGGTCATGCCGAAGCTACCGTGAAGATTATCAAGAAGTTGATTTTGACGACCACAGGAAATGGCAAGCTGGATGAGGATGAGTACGCACGAGGGCTTCTTGAGCTCAGGAATACTCCACGGGCGGATGGTAGATCTCCAGCGCAAATCTTGTTTGGACATCCTTTGCGTTCCAGGATTCCGGCTCATCATCGTTCATTTGCAAAGGAATGCCAACGTACAGCTGACGAATGTGACATACAAGCTAAGAATCTTCGGCAGCAGGCAAAGGAACGGTATGATGCCACTGCTAGACCACTCTCTAAGCTTGATGATTTTCCTCAGTCATTCATGTGTGACCTTTAAAACCTTCAAACCTTTAAACCTTTTGAACAACATTTCAAGAAAAAGAAATCCTTAAAAAATTGAGATGGGCATTACCCGATCAAAAGCGACTGATAACACCGATCTGGGAAACCTAGAAAAGAGATAAACCTTCTGTCAATAAGAAGGAAGAAAGTTGCTCTGAAGTGATATAGATATAAGAAAAACTAAAACGATACAAGAAGTATCGTTTAAAGATTGACAGATGCTTCAGTTTTCTAATGATTATTCTATTATGCCAAGATATCTAATATGGTTTATGAACGACTCTGATTTACAAGCATTGTTTGGTACGTGAGTAAAAACTTTCCCCCGTATGCACATTTTTTGTTGATACGTACTTACAAGACCAGCACGAAATCAGTCAGTAGTCATAAGAATTTTAGCCCATTTTCCTGCCTTTTTAATGAAAATGGCCAAAGCAGTTGTCTATTAATAGGTTCCTTGTCAAAACTGAATGTAAGAATGTAAAGAAAGATGACCAAGTATCCTTAAAGTGTAAATAAGAGTTATTCAGTTAGTAATAGTGAACATTGTTCAAAAGAAAGACCTCGCGATAATTTACCAGAAATGCTCACAGAGGGAGATTTTCCTCCTAAGCAGTAAACCCACTCCTTTTCCTCCTCCTCTCTTGTCTCCCTCACGCCAGCCACAACCCTTCTCAAGGGTAAAGTGGGAGTTGACTTGATATTTCTATTTTTTTAATTGTGAATTATTAATCTTCATTCATATTTTATGTCTGCAGTTATAATTTTTTCACTAAATTACATTACAAATGTTTAAAATTGAGTGTACTGTATACTGTAAGTGTATACTGATTTGCGGAATGTATTGAGTGAACTTCCTTTATTTCTTAAAGGAAAAATTGTTTTAAAATTCAAGAATTTCAAGTTATGAGCTCGCCCCCAGAACAAATTAAGCTCGGAAACCTAGACCGTATGGTATATTAATTTCTTTGTTAAGATTTTCTTAATAAAGCCAACATTTTTCCACTGTCTGGCTGCCCAATTTCCTACATCGCGTACTTTGTTGCATTTCTCTCTGCTGTGCTGGGATTTTACATCCATTCATACCAACTCCTCTTTCAACTGTGTTCATGCATTCATCTCTTAATCTCTTCCAAGTCTTTCCACAATGAGAGATCCTCTTCTGTTGAATTTTCCTTCAAGGGGTATTAGTTTTGTTGTGTGGTTGAAAAAGTGTAGTGTAAAGTGCTGATTAATATGATTAAGGATAAGACAGAGAATGCAATCCTAGCAGTAAAGGGTGGTTTTAGAAGAGGTAGGGGATGTATGAATTAGATTTTTACAGTAAGGCAGATAAGCGAGAAATATTTACCAAAAGGTAAGGTGGTGTATGTTGCATTTATGAATCCGGAGAAAGCGTATGATAGAGTTGATAGGGAAGCAATGTGGAATGTGATGAGGTTATATGGAATTGGTGGAAGGCTGTTGCAAGCAGTAAAAAGTTTCTACAAAGGTAGTAAAGCATGTGTTAGGATAGGAAATGAAGTGAACGATTGGTTTCCGATAAAAGTGGTACTGAGACAGGGATGTGTGATGTCGCCATGGTTGTTTAACTATTATGTTGATGGAGTGGTGAGAGAGGTGAATGCTTGAGTGCTTGGATGAGGATTGAAACTGGTAGACAAGAATGATCATGAATGGGAGATATATCAGTTGTTGTTTGCGGATGATACTGTACTGGTTGCAGACTCAGAAGAGAAGCTTGGCCAATTAGTGACAATTTGGAAGTGTGTGAGAGAAGAAAGTTGAGAGTTAACATGGGTAAGAGTAAGGTTATGAGATGTACGAGAAGGGTAGGTGGTTAGAGATTGAATGTCATGTTGAATGGAGAGTTACTTGAGGAGGTGGATCAGTTTAAATACTTGGGGTCTGTTGTTGCAGCAAATAGTGGAGTGGAAGCAGATGTACATCAGAGAGTGAATGAAGGATGCAAAGTGTTGGGGGCAGTGAAGGGAGTGGTTAAGAATAGACGGCTAGCCATGAATGTAAAGAGAGTTCTGTATGAGAAAGTAATTGTACCAACTGTGATGTATGGATTGGAGTTGTGGGGAATGAAAGTGACGGAGAGAAAGAAATTGAATGTGTTTGAGATGAAGTGTCTGAGGAGTATGGCTGGTTTATCTCGAGTAAATAGGGTTAAGAACGAAGTAGTAAGGGTGAGAACGGGTGTAAGAAATGATTTAGCAGCTAGAGTGGATATGAATGTGTTGAGAGATTGGAAAATAGCTGTCTGCTACAGAAGGTGATGAATGCAAGAGTTGATGGGAGAAGTACAAGAGGAAGGCTAAGGTTTTTGGTGGATGGATGGAGTGAAGAAAGCTCTGGGTGATAGGAGGATAGATGCGAGGGGCAAGAGAGCGTGCTATAAATAGGAATAAATGGCGAGCGATTGTGACGCAGTTCCGGTAGGCCCTGCTACTTCCTCTGGTCACTTTGGATGACCGCGGAAGTGGCAGCAGTATCGGATTCAGCTTATGAAGCTTCATCTGTGGTGGATAATGGGGGAGGGTGGGCTGTGGCACCCTAGCAGTACCAGCCGAACTCGGTCGAGTCCCTCGTCAAACTGGGACGAGTGTAGAGAATAGGTCCCCTTTTTTCCCTTTTTTGATGTCGGCTACCCACCAAAATTGGAGAAAGTGCCTTGGCATATAGATAGATAGATATCTTCGCTCAGTCATCACATCACTTTAAAAAAAATCTTCACGATGTCACATTAATTTTATAGCTCTGTTTGCTGACAATGTTTCTTGATAGTCCTTTTTTACTTCCTTTTTCTGTTTCAATGTTTCATTTCTTCAGCTAATTCTGTCTTTATCTGTCTATTCATCTCGTGCATATCTTGCCTAGTATCGCAATGCAATCCTCTTCTTTTCTCTTTGATAACACCTGTACTTTCTAGCGCAATAAAACAGATTAGTTTTAGCTTCTCCAACCTTAAATAATTGGATTTGGCTAAATTTCAGTCTTCTGCCATGAGGAAAACAAATGAATATGACTGTACAATTTCTTCTCATTCCATCGTTTGACCTTTGATGACCTCGCTTGCCCCGAGATCCTCTTCGTTGCTCTCCGACGGTTACCCGCCACGTTGGCTTTAGTAAGGGATAGGGTCTTCCAGAAATTGAAGGAGAAAGGCTAATTTTATTTGCATGGAATTGTAGGATGGGGCTTGGAAATGAACAGGTAAAATATTATTATTACTAGCTAAGATACAACTGTACTTGAAAAAGCACGAGGCTATAAGCCCAAGGGCTCCAACAGGGAAAAACAGCCCAGTGAGAAAACTAAATAATGAAATAAATGAACAATATCTGAAAAGTAATGAATAAAGAATACAAAATATCTTAAAATTAGTTACAATGTTAAAATAGTTTGGTCATATATAAATGCTAGTTATATTGCTATCAACAAATCCAATCAGAAACCCAAACAAAAATAGTTTTTTCCTTTCGAAGGAAAACCAATGAACAAACTGGAAATGGATCATGCAAACAAGCATGCAAGCTAAACTAAGTTCTGTATGATAAAATTCTAATACAGTGAACCCTCGCTACTTCGCGGTTCGACCATCACGGCTTCACCACTTCGCGGATTTTTTCCATAACCCATATATATACAGTAATATATATATATATATATATATGTATGCATGTATTTATGTATATATGTAGGTATGTATATGTGTATACATATAAATATATATATATATATATATATATATATATATATATATATATATATATATATATATATATATATATATATATACAGTGAACCCTCGCTACTTCGCGGTTCGACCATCGCGGATTCGCCACTTCGCGGATTTTTTTCATATCCCATGTCTATACATATATTGCGGATTTTCCGGAAATATCGAAAATACCGCGATGTGACCGATGGTGCGAGATTGGAGAAAGTAAGGAAAATTGAATCATGACTGATTTTCAATATAAATGAGACTTTGCGGAGCAACAAAGATATCATTTGTTAGAGAGATAGAGAGAGGTAAGGAATGGGAGGTAGTGAAAAGTAGCCCACACAGAGAGAGAGAGAGGTAGAGAGAGAGAGAGAGGTAGAGAGAGAGAGAGAGAGGTAGAGAGAGAGAGAGAGAGAGAGAGAGAGAGAGAGAGAGAGAGAGAGAGAGAGAGAGAGAGAGAGATAGGTAGAGAGAGAGAGAGAGAGAGAGAGAGAGAGAGAGATAGAGGGGGGTTTAAATGTAATAAACAAAAAAATTTGATAGGTTATAACACATTGGTGCTTATGTAATATCAACTGTATACTGTAGACGGTTTGAATAAGTTAAGAAATGGTATAAATGATACTTTGTTAGTGTATTCGTACACACTCAAGAGCGGCAGCTAGATGACAGCTGATCTAATCACAGCCAAAAGTAAAAAAAAAAAAGTCAACAATACTCGATTTTTAAAACACACCCGAAATTTAAAAACAAAAGTACACGCTTTCTTAATGTGCAATTAACTATTTAAAGAGTGGCAATTTTCTAGAATAAAATGATATTTCCCAAAAAATAGTGGTTTGCTGATGAAATCGGATGCCCTATTTTTGGCTATGATTGAAATGGATGTAGACTCGGCCTAATTATTTCATTTCGTATTTAATTGACACTAAGAAAACTAATTTTAGTTTCTTCATCTAAATGTAAGTATTGTATAACACGAAGAGAGAGAGAGAGAGAGAGAGAGAGAGAGAGAGAGAGAGAGAGAGAGAGAGAGAGAGAGAGAGAGAGAGAGAGAGAGAGAGAGAATGAATCAGCTGTTGTAATCAAATGGCGTGTTTTTGTTTCGTGAGAATTTCATCGCCACGACTATAACAACAACATACTGTACTGAACTTTACAGTATTATACAGACTACTGTAATATGATAAAGTAAAATATTTGTAATCTATTTTATATGAAATGGGGCTATTTTTGTTTTGTTTAAAATTTACATTTACGTATGTAAAACAACTCTCTCTCTCTCTCTCTCTCTCTCTCTCTCTCTCTCTCTCTCTCTCTCGTAGATTGTTTTCCTGCTTTGCTACGTATGTATGATTTTATATAGATACGGTAAATAATATTTGTAATAACATATTTTATAAAAGCTTTTACTGTAATATCATTATTTATCACTTTCATCATGCGGGTTAAATTCCTTAGTTTGTTTACTGAGCGTACTTTATGACGCCGTCGTTTCAGGCGGCGTCATAAAGAAAAAAATTTCATTTGGAAGTCCTAAGAAAAATTAAGTAAAACATTAGTAATAACCAAATCAACATACTGTACTGAATAATCAATATAATTGATGCAAAAACTAACCTATAAACAGATGTGTAAATGCGTTTGTTTCTTCATTAGGATCAGAGATAAACGTAAACAAAACATTGGTTGCCATTTTTTATCGTGCTTTTTGGCGTGTTTAGGAAACGCATGATATAAAGTTGCCTTTAATATTTGTGCCTGTTTTAGTTTAGGGTACTGTATTACATGCATTAAGTGTTCTGTACATTAAAGGGTAGTTTGTTAACAGTACTACGTACAAGGGAAGGTTTTAAAAGTCTGAATATACATGTTAAATAAATAGGTAAATATGGTGTTACTACTTCGCGGATTTTCACCTATCGCGGCCGCGTCTGGAACCTATCTACCGCGATAAACGAGGGTTCACTGTATATATATATACACACACACACACACACACACACATATATATATATATATATATATATGTATATATATATATATATATATATATATATTATATATATACATATATATATATATATATATATATATATATATATACTGTATATATATATATATATATATATATATATACTGTATATATATATATATATATATATATATATATATATATATATATATATATATATATATATATATATATATATCTAAAGTAGGAAGATGTGATGTAGTTCTAAGGGAAAAGTATGGGAAATATGTCTGGGTAATAAGCAAAGCTCTACCTCCAGTTTGTTTCTACATTATGATCAGAGATAAATGTAAACAAAACATTGGTTGCCATTTTTTATCGTGCTTTTTAGCATGTTTAGGAAATGCATGATATAAAATCACCTTTAATATTTGTGCCTGTTTTAGTTTAGGGTACTGTAGTACATGCATTAAGTGTTCTGTACATTAAAGGGTAGTTTGTTAACAGTACTACGTACAAGGGAAGGTTTTAAAAGTCTGAATATACATGTTGAATAAATAGGTAAATATGGTGTTACTACTTCGCGGATTTTCACCTATCGCGGCCGCGACTGGAACCTATCTACCGCGATAAACGAGGGTTCACTGTACACAAATGATTCACCTATATGAAACAATGTTGGAATCAGCCTTAACCTTACCTCAGGGACAAAAGATACATAAAGCCTTTGGAGTCAAGTATTTTTAAACAAAACTCCTCTTCCTGATACTTGTGGATAGAATTATCCCGAACAATCTCCAAAGATGGAAGACTGAAGACTAGTTTCCATGAGAGGCACTGTGTGGAAAATGCACTTTCCACGACTGTTAGTTAAATCACAGTATTGCCCGACTTGAAACACAAAGGGAATGCGGATCATGATCTCAAAAGAATTCCTGTTTACACTCCATGCATTAACTAATAACAACACCAGAATATATGTCGAGTATAGTGAACTTCTGGAGAAGAAGCAATATGAACATCAGGGGAGGTTCAGAGAAATAATAAGGGATACTGTACTAAACTTGCTTAAAAGGTAAGAGATATCACTATTATATAAACACTAAAAAGGCTGCTAAATGACTTGGAAAAGCAAAAGGTTGCAAGCACAAGAGCTACAAGTTAGAAAGTAGCCTGGGTATGGAAAATGCAATGCAGAAGTAACAGATAAACTATGAATGAGAAATAACAAAAACTAATCAGATAAAACAAACTATGAAAAAACACTCAAATCAGCATAATATAAAAAGCGCATGCAACCAGTTTGAACTAAATAAATTTCAATAATTCAACTATGCAGACCCCTCAGTAACTTGGCTAGTCACAGTTTGAAGAAAAACTCGAGAAATCTATGGCTTTGAAATTTACAATTGAGGAAATTAAATGGATATCTAGTTCTAACAAGGGAAATTCTGATTGTAGAAAATAATCAGAATTCTGTACAATTTTATGTAGCATTCACAATAAGGTACTATACTGTAGCCTTTAGGTAAATTATCAAAGGTGCTACTAAGTTTAGACACAGGTTTCCTGATGATAAGTAAACTTACAGAAAATATTAAGCCCTTTGTAATGTCTTCTTTGATAGGACTAAAGTAGTTGTGGACTAAAGTAGTTGTGGACTAAAGTAGTTGTATCTGAGACATCTTTGACTTGCTATGTAGGCTTTTAATTAGTTAATATTACTGCTGCAGCACATGTGCTAAAGTTATGCATGTGGGGGTAGAGAGCAGAAGAAGGGAAGGACCAAAGTTCAGGTGGAAAGATAAATTATTGAATGATATGAAGGAAATGGTCTAAAAACACAAGATCCACAGGACAGAGGAAGACTGAGAAGGGTGACTAGAAACAGCGACCCCATATAGTAATGGGAAAACCTGAAGGCAAAGAAGAAGAAGACTGCTCCAGCACACACTGAACCTTAGGCAATAGGGGTTGTGTTCTTATTTGACTTTCCTGCTTTTAATCGACAATGAAGTTTAAGCAGGCAGCCAGCTTTAAAAAGGCTCTGGAGAAAAATTCAAGTGGTGTGGTTACAAGTCTTTATGAAATTCAATTCCATTATATGATATTGGTTTGACCAGTATGAATAACTTCATTCGGAAGGAAATAAAACTTACTACGGTACAAATTTGTTCCAATGCCAAGTGACAATCCACAATGCAATTTGGGATTTAAATGCTTCTCTGGAAATTTACTATTATTAAAAGGAAGAGATTTACCAGCCTAATGAGTCCAGCTTGACTATTACGGAGTTAGCCTGATTAAATTGGTGACCATACACCAAGAATTATTTTCAGATTTTGAATGAGAAATTAACTTGAAAGGTGAATAGGATGGCTTATCTTACAGTCACTTGAACATTTTTGAAGATCCGTACAGATTTTGTATGTGAAATCTCCACTGCTAACAATCCTGCAGATTATTTTTGTACAAAAACATATCACAAAGTCTTTCATTCCAAAGCCTGTTATTATTACTAGCTAAGCTACAATCCCAGTTGAGAAAGCAGGATGCTTTAAGCCCAAGGCTCCAGTGAGGAAAAGAAGTAATGAAATAAAAAAACTTTACAGTTTATAAGAGGTAATGAATATAAAATACATGACTTTAGGATCAGTAATAATATTAAAATAGATCTGTCATATAAAAAGATATCGAGAGACTTTTCTTATGTCAACCAGTTCATAAAAAGATTTGTTGCAATTTTGAACGTCTGAAGTTCCATCAATTAGTAGGTAGTAGGTTGGCCAAGGCACCAGCCACCCGTTGAGATACTACCGCTAGAGAGTTATGGGGTCTTTTGACTGGCCAGACAGTACTACATTGGATCCTTCTCTCTGGTTACGGTTCATTTTCCCTTTTGCCTACATACACACTGAATAGTCTGGCCTATTCTTTACACATTCTTCTCTGTCCTCATACACCTGACAACACAGATTACCAAATAATTCTTCTTCACTCAAGGGGTTACTGCACTGTAATTGTTCAGTGGCCACTTTTCTCTTGGTAAGGGTAGAAGAGACTCTTTAGCTATGGTAAGCAGCTCTTCTAGGAGAAGGACACTCCAAAATCAAGCCATTGTTCTCTAGTCTTGGGTAGTGCCATAACCTCTGTACCATGGTCTTCCACTGCCTTGGTTTAGAGTTCTCTTGCTTGAGGGTACACTCAAGCACACTCTTCCATCTTATTTCTTTTCCTATTGTTTTGTTAAAGTTTTTATAGTTTATATAGGAAATATGTATTTCAATGTTGTTACTCTTCCTGAAATATTTTATTTTCCTTGTTTCCTTTCCTCACTGAGCTACTTTCCCTGTTGGGGCCTCTGGGCCTATAGCATCCTGCTTTTCCAACTAGGGTTGTAGCTTAGCAAGTAATAATAATAATAATAATAACTGCGAAAATAAGACTATTCCACAATCTGATCACAGCTGGAATAAAACTTCTAGAATACTGTATAATATTAAGACTTATGATGGAGAAGGAAAGACATGTTAGAATTAACTATGTATACAGGGGTATAGTCTGGGAAGATCTGGGTGCAAATAATTACCTGAATTATGAAAATCTTATGCAACATGCATAAAGAACTAACTGAATAACTGTGCCAAGATCAGAAATAAGGAATTTAACAGACTGCAAGTTTTTATCCAACAAACTACGAGGAGATTTGGCAGCTGAAGACCAGACAGAGAACAATACTCAAAACAAGGCAGAATAAAAGAATTAAAACATCACTACAGAATAGAATGATTACTGAAAACCTTTCTATGTGAAGAGAGAGACAAGAGCCTTTGAAATAATCTCAAAAACTGTAAACATTTATATTGGCTTAAAAAAAAAAAACATCAAATTCTGCAGTTATTGACAGTCGCAAACCCACTTGCGAAGGGGGCGTCAAATTACCTTAACCCCAGTTTTGTTCGAAACCTATAACTTACAGATAGATTATATGAAATAAAGCACATGCATGCTTTAGAGAAACTAAATTTTCCAAAAGGCCAACATCTTAATGTGTAATAGAACATTCAACTACAACAAATGCAGTCGTTTCTAGTCCACGTTGCAGGACAAATGCCTCACATGTCCTTATTCATGTCTGGGATTTGGCCAGTTTTCATCATCAGGCTGACCATTGCAGATTTGTGAAGGTGGGACACTTTTGTCTGAACACACAGCAAACCAACCTAGTATGGGTGGCACCAACTAGTAGAGCTTCACTAATCATGACAATACACAAAATTGTTTCACAACATTATAACTGCCTGTTATATAGCTAAAGACTATCAAGTGTATTTGCAAAAATAGTACAAAGAAAGAAAACCTATGGGAAAGAACGAGCTCAGAATCAGACCCCCGGATGAAAGAGGGTAAGAGCGGGTTGTCGAGTTGGCGAAAAGAGATGGCGGCGTGAGGAGAGACCGCTTAGAATAAGTTGTGTGCATTCAATTAACAGCAACGTTTGATAGCACAGTAAAACTAGTGTCTACGCCATGACTTTCAAATATTACTGGAACAAAGTGCTTACAATTGCTTTACTGAAGGATAGGTACATATATGTACTTACTAGTTGACAGTCCCAATACAGCATTTTGGAAAATGATCACTGTAAATGATGGCCTGTTAAAATTAGGGCGACGGTGGAGATGCTGGCTAGAAAGGACAAGAATACACATTACCAGAAGTCCAATTTTGAGCATAAAATAACCAAGAATTTCAGGAATATAATAGTATATTCACAGAGGGTAATTTCTACACTTTAATTCTAAGTTGTAGGTAGTATTTTACCGTTTCTTTAGGTCATCAAAAAGCATAAACTCCATTGCTTCAATCTGTAAGAGGCTGAGGAGTCTATGATTTTTAATTTTGTACTCCATCCACATAACCAGGAACTTCTCAATTTCTTTCAAAGGTTATGTCCTTTCTTTATATTGTTGAATAAGCTATATAAAATTATTTAAATTTTCACTGCAATTTTTTTTTTTATTCCTAGCCTTTATAATTTCTGGGCTCGAACCTGTGCCGCCCAGTGAATAAGCTCCATTTAAGCACTTATTCTTAGGTAATTTACTGCTAAATATACCAGAGAAAAAATGTAAAGGAGTGCTAGGTTAACTAGCTCGCTCACCTAATGGTGTCGGTATAAAATTGGGCGTATAATCCAGAGGTCCCGCACTATTTAGATTAATCCACGACAGAGAACCCCAATAGAGGAGAGCCGTTCAACCTCACTCGGTACTACTACAATGCATCCGCTCAGAACCCAACTCCGTTTAGCACGACTTGTGCAGTAACCCGCATTTTTCTTGTGCTCTCGATTTTTGGATATTTTCTAGTGAATTATGGCTTCTTCGTCGGTTTCCCAGGAGACACCGTCTAAGTTAAGTACCAAGCTGGGTTTTACTGTGTTTTGAGCAATCTAGATCGTTTAATATTTATATTATAGGAGTTATTCTCTTCGTTCATACCGATCTTGCTTGATTTCACTACAGTTGGTACTCCTGTTTTTGAGAGCTTTTAATTTTCACTTGCGGTGTTACTATGTGTATTATTTTTATTATCAAATATTATTTGTTATTGTGAATATTCATTATTTAGCGTTTAGAATCCTCGTGGTTCAATTTTTGGGCCGATATCATTTACGTATCGCTATGGCTGCCGACCGTGCTAAGGCGGCAATGTTATTTTAGCCATCAGGTGTGTCTTTTGTGATTTAATTATTTATGTTGCATGCCTTGCCCAAAAATTTTCTATGTGTTTATTCATATATTTAACGCTATTATTATTATTATAATGAATATTTGTGCCATTACTCCGTTTGATCTGTCTGTTGGGGATCGTCAGTTGGTAGCCCTGCTGCCTCGTATCACGTGATCCTCCCCCACGCTCCCCCTCTAGCTAGGTGGGCGACTAGGCTTCTCCCCCCTCCACTAAGGGACCGTTGCCTTCCCTCCTTTTAGAGGGGGTAGTTAAGTGTTTATGGACTTTGTCCTCCGGGTGTCCCGGCGGGTTCGTCTCTGTCTAGTCTGGTTGGCCACCGGTCAACAGAGTTGGATCCCGGTGCACCCTATTTTATATTCACTTTTCATTCTGGCTTATGTTATACGAAACCCTCCGGGTTCGATTGGCAGTTCTTAGTTACAGTTCCGCCCCCCCTATTATTTTATAACATTTCCTATGATGATTATATATGACAGATCACTACCCCGGAGTCTCTAAAAAGGAATTGGTATTGAATATACCTTTATTTCCCGGCCCGGGGTCTACCCCACCCCGGGAAATCAGACACTATGTGTCTTAATTCCTTGTTATTGCATCCTTTTTTATGCTCCCGGCTTGACCGGAATGGATGGCTATACTTTAGTTTCAAGTTAGACTTATGTTTAGGCCCGGGACCCCCGGTCCCGCCCCTATGTAAGAATATTACAGTTAAGCTCTAACCTTGCGTTAGACCTATGTTAGGCCCGGGTCCTCCGGACCCGCCCCTAAAAAAAAAAAAAAAAAAAAAAAAAAAAAAAAAAAAAAAAAAAAAAAAAAAAAAAAAAAAAAAAAAAAAATTTTATTTTTTATTTTTTTTTTTAGTCTAATCTTGTGTTAGACCTATGTTAGGCCCGGGTCCTCCGGACCCGCCCCTACTTAACAGAATAGTACAGTTAAGCTCTTTTCTTGTGTTAGACCTATGTTAGGCCATTTAAAGAATAGTACAGTTAAGCTCTAATCTTGTGTTAGACCTATGTTAGGCCCGGGTCCTCCAGACCCGCCCCTAATTAAGAGAATTACAGTTTCTCATATACTATTCTTTTTACAGATGGTGCATTGTCTGACGCCGGCCTGTGCAGCTGTTCTGCACCAGCCTTGTGGCCACTCCGTCTGCCGATCTCACGCCCCTTGTGGGGTTCAACTGGAAGACGTTGTGGTATGGCACCCGGATAACTGTGTGATTTGCTTCGACCTCATCACTACCCTTGGATCTGACTCGGTGAGTCCCGTTGGCTATATGGCCTTCTTATTTTATTTACTATTAGTAAGATATCTATGGTCTTGAAGGACCATTGGGAGTCTCCCTTTTATAATTCCCCCTATTATTTCAGGCATCCCCGGAGCAAAAGTCTGCGGCTCGGGCCACACTGAAGGTGTGGATTGGTGGGTTTGCCCGGAATGTAAAGTCTAAGCGGCCGTACGTCCTATCTGAGGACTACTGCACCATGGTTTACCCCAACGCCAAGTCTTCAGCTGCTGTGGCTAGGCATGTGGCAGCTCCCATCATTGCCCACATTGATGCCACTATAACGGGTCTCATCGACCCAGAGCAAGATCCATCGGACGCCCCCGGAGGTCTGGAGGACAATGTTGCCTCCATGAACCTGGACGTCGAACCGATGTTGCTAGACGAGCCGGATACAGGTAGGGTGGTAAGTGAGGCAGGTGTGTCCGGCGCTGAGATTCCTATCCTCAGCCCCGCTCTTTCTTCTTCTTCTGATCGCTCTTCCTTTCTTGGATTTTCTGGGGACCGTGATTCGTCTCAACGTTCATACCCGGTTCCCCCTAAGGATAAGTCTACTTCAAGGACTTTACCCAAAGCTCGCAAGCCTCATAAGACTTCTCATGGCTCTAAACATGGTACGAACCCGTCTTCAAAGACCTCTGGTTCCTCCTCTAAGTCTCACGACCCGGGAGTTCCTTCCGCCCCTCCTGCTGCTAGCCCGGGCCTTTCCGAATCAGCTATGCTCCGCATCGTGTCGGAGATGCAGGAAAAGTTGGTTTCGGAGATGCAGTCGAGGATGGACACGATGTTCTCTAACTTCGGTCAGAGAATTGGGGCTTTAGAGCAAGGAGCTCCGGAGAGAGTCCAAAGCTCTCTCATACCGGATGCCTCTAAGCTCCCGCCGTTTGCCAAGAACAACCCCTGGCGGATGGCTCTTCATTCCCCGTTCTCAGACGGAATGTTGACTCTGGAGGGCCTTGGCACTCGTCCTCTAGAGGACTTTGAATTCTTTCCTCCGGGTCTGGCATTTCCATTTCATGGTTATGCCAGACTTACCGAGGAAGCTTTAGTCCGTTTAGACAAGGTCCCCAAAGAGACGGTCATCTTCCCGAAGGAGCAAGCCCAATCTGTTTGGGCCAGATTTTTGAATGACATCGGCTGCACTAACACCATGCTGACGCCTCATAAAAGCTCCTTTACGATGTTCTTAATGGACAAGACCACCTTGACTCCATGCGTCAATAAGGTGGCAGAGCTTGCCTTTCAATATGCTCTGGAGGAGAAGCCCTTGCCTCCCATCCGAGAGGTGGATCCAATCTCCCTCCTTCTTCCCTCAGGTATTGAGTGTTGGGACAACGTCCATACCACCTTTACCTCCGGCAAGCTTGCAGCAGACTGTGCCTCAGTCTTGTTTAGTGAGAAGCTTCCCCGTCTCCCGGAATCTCTCATTAAACAGGAATATGATTCCCGCCTACGTGTGGGCCGTACTCTAAACCTGGCCACATCCACGGAGTCGATAGCCTTGACTTACGATACGGAGAGTATTTTTAAGTCTCTCAACAAGGCTACGTTACAGTCGTTATATTATGATTTGTATGACTTTGCTACTGCTAAACGCAGATGTCGCAAGCATGTTCTAGCTGAGGCGACGATTAGGCATGAACCTAATAAACTCATCCGGTCCTCCTGTTGGGGTTCAAATCTCTTCCCCGAGAATCTCGTAGAGGAAGTCTTGGCGGAGGCCACTAGGGTTAATCAGAGCCTTAAAGCCCGTTGGGGTTTGACCCCTAAACGCAAGTATGACCCCGCAAATTATCAAGCCCGGGGTAGGAAGAAGCTTAGACCATATACCTCCACCCAGTTCAGGCAACAACAGAGTGCTTCATCCAACTTCCGGCTGCCTCTTCCTCCATCTTCTGTTGCCCCTGCGCAGCCCTCCACCTCTCGGGCTCCTTCGGATGACTATGTCACCGTTCTGCTACCTAAGAGCCAGCTTTCTGGTGCCTCCGCCACTTCCCCTGCCTTTAACCAGTCCTACGAGGCTCATAGCTCTTCCCAGAGTTATGGTAGAGGTAGAGGCTACCACCGTGGCTCTAACCAGAACAAAGGCAGGGGAAGAGCCTTTCGCAGAGGAAAGAACTTCCGAGGCGGACGTGGAGGCAACTCCTCAAACCAATACTGAGGTGCAGCAGGTAGGGGGGAGGCTCTATGCCTTCCGCAACAACTGGAGGTTCAGTCCCTGGGCGTTCAGTATCATCTCCAAGGGACTAGGGTGGAGTTGGATTCAAGGACCTCCTCCTCCGAACAAATTTCGTCAACATTCCACCCCAGACCTGGTCGAATTTGTCCAGGATCTTTTACAAAAGAATGCCATACAAGAAACGAAACATCTGAAGTTTCAAGGTCGGCTGTTCAGTGTCCCGAAGAAGGATTCAGACAAGAGAAGAGTGATTCTAGATCTATCCCTTCTCAACTTGTCCATTCAATGCGACAAGTTTCGAATGCTTACCGTCTCGCAGGTGCGGACCTTACTTCCCCGTGGGGCCGTCACCACCTCTATCGATCTTACAGACGCCTACTATCACGTCCCGATAGCGAGACACTTCCGTCCGTACCTAGGCTTTCGCTTAGGGGACAAAAGTTACTCCTTCAAGGTGATGCCTTTCGGGCTCAACATTGCCCCAAGGATCTTCACAAAGCTAGCAGAAGTCGCTGTTCAGGAACTCAGGAATCAAGGGATTCAAGTAGTAGCCTATCTGGACGACTGGCTCATTTGGTCAGACACCTCCCAAAATTGCCTAAAAGCCACTCACAAAGTCATCCATTATCTTCAATCTCTAGGCTTCCAGATCAACTTCAAGAAGTCCCGTCTTCTTCCAAAATCGAAGTTCCAATGGCTCGGCCTGCAATGGGATCTTATATCTCATACTCTGTGTCTTCCCAGACCCAAGAGGTTAGAGATTGCAAGGAACACCAAACGTTTTCTCAAAGACAAAGTAAGTTCCAGACGGCTTCAAGAGAAGATTCTGGGGTCCCTTCAGTTTGCCTCAGTGACGGATCTTCTTCTGAAGGCAAAATTGAAAGATATCAATCGTGTCTGGCGTTCGAGGGCGAACCGGAAGCTCCGGGACAGGAAAGTCCGCCTTCCTCCCATTCTACGGGAAAGACTTCTTCCTTGGACAAGAGCAAACAGTCTGTCAAAGTCAGTTCCCCTTCAATTTCCGCCCCCGGAATTAATCATTCACACAGACGCATCCCTATCAGGTTGGGGCGGCTATTCTCAGCTCAAGAAAGTTCAAGGTCTTTGGACTCCCTTGTTCCGCCATTTTCACATCAATGTGCTAGAGGCCATGGCAGTTCTTCTAACCCTGAAACGTCTCGCTCTTCCCAAAAAACAACACCTTCGTCTGGTCCTCGACAGCGAAGTGGTGGTCCGCTGCCTCAACAGAGGCGGGTCAAAGTCAGGGCCTCTGAACCATGTTCTAGTAGCCATATTCTCCCTAGCAGCCTCGAACCGTTGGCATCTTTCAGCTGTCCACCTGGCGGGAGTCCGGAATGTAGTGGCAGACGCCCTGTCCCGGACCTCCCCTCTAGAATCGGAATGGTCACTCGATCTAAAGTCATTTCGGTGGATTCTCTCTCAGGTTCCCGGCCTCCAAGTGGACCTCTTCGCCACGGAATCCAACCACAAATTGAGAGTATATGTGGCTCCCAATCTAGACCCTCAGGCTTACGCCACAGACGCCATGTCACAGAATTGGGACAACTGGGAAAAGATTTATCTCTTTCCCCCGGTGAATCTTTTGCTGAAAGTTCTAGACAAACTGAGATCCTTCAAGGGACAAGTAGCCTTGGTCGCACCCAACTGGCCCAAGAGCAACTGGTATCCTCTCCTGCGGGAGTTGAGACTATACCCTCACCCGATACCCAATCCGGTTCTGTCTCAGATAGTACAAACACGCGTTGTGTACGCTTTCTCAAACATTCAGAGCGCCCTAACTTTATGGACTTTATGAAGTTTGCGGCTATGCATGGTGCCAATATTGATCCTCAAAACACCTTGTTCCTAGAATCAGATAAACGGGATTCCACCATCCGTCAGTATGACTCTGCAGTTAAAAAGTTGGCAAAATTTTTAATAGACTCAGACGTGAACTGTATGAACTTGAACCTTACAGTCACTTTCTTTAGATCTTTATTAGAATCAGGTCTGGCAGCCAATACTATCACCACTATTAAATCGGCTCTGAAAAAGATCTTCCTAGTGGGTTTTAACATAGACTTAACCGACTCTTTGTTAGCTTCAATTCCGAAAGCTTGTGCCAGACTGAAACCGGTTACTCGTCCTACCCCGGTGACCTGGTTCCTTAATGACGTACTCAAATTGGCTTCTGATACCATTAACAGTTCTTGTGATTACATGCCCCTTCTCAGGAAAACACTTTTCCTAGTGAGCTTGGCTTCCGGGGCAAGAATTTCTGAATTGGCAGCCTTGTCGAGAGACCCGGGTCATATTGACTTTCTGCCTTCAGGAGAGGTCCTTCTTTCTCCTAACAAATTCTTTTTGGCTAAGAATGAAGACCCTCAAAACAGATGGACCTCCTGGAAAATTGTTCCCCTCACGCAAGATCCGTCGCTGTGCCCTGTCACTACTCTTAGGTCTTATCTATCCCGGACCTCCTCTAACTCCTCGGGGCCTCTATTCGTTAGAGAACAAGGCGGTACTATTACTATTAAAGGGATCAGGCAACAAATTTTGTATTTTATTAAACAAGCTAACCCTGACTCTTTTCCTCTTGCACATGATATCAGGGCGGTTGCCACCTCGGTGAACTTCTTTCACCACATGAATTTTACAGACCTTTCCAGGTATACAGGGTGGAGATCACCGTCAGTGTTCAAGAAACACTACCTTAAACATTTGGAAGCCCTAAAATTTTCTACAGTAGCCGCAGGGAGCGTAGTTACTCCCGAGTAACTCACAGGTTAATGCCTTGACTCTTTATCTCTCCCTCTTACCTGCCTCATTTATACCCTATTGTATTCGTTGGTCTCACACCTGAATACTGTTATTATATTTGTAAATTTTTATGCTCCTGAGTATCTGTATATATTATCACTCACGGCATTATTATACCTACCTTATTGGATTTATGTTCATATTTAAGATACCCTTATAATTGTTTTTTGGTACTCATCTCTGATTAAAGCATCCTGTATTTCTCTTACGCTTATGTTTTTTCCTTTATTTTGCAAGTTTGGTGACATTTTTCTCTTGTATAGATTCACTGGGCGGCACAGGTTCGAGCCCAGAAAAGGGATTTTGACGTAGGAAAAATCTATTTCTGGGCGAAGGACCTGTGCCGCCCAGTGAACCCTCCCAGCTCCTCTCCCTTGGAGTCCCCAAACTTTGGGTGCTAAGGAGTTGGGTTCTGAGCGGATGCATTGTAGTAGTACCGAGTGAGGTTGAACGGCTCTCCTCTATTGGGGTTCTCTGTCGTGGATTAATCTAAATAGTGCGGGACCTCTGGATTATACGCCCAATTTTATACCGACACCATTAGGTGAGCGAGCTAGTTAACCTAGCACTCCTTTACATTTTTTCTCTGGTATATTTAGCAGTAAATTACCTAAGAATAAGTGCTTAAATGGAGCTTATTCACTGGGCGGCACAGGTCCTTCGCCCAGAAATAGATTTTTCCTACGTCAAAATCCCTTTTTTTATATCACCAAATACCTAATCATCATGTCCTATTACTGTGACTGCCTTTCCCATCTCATGCTGATTTATAATTTCAACTTTTTCCTGGTTTCATCTTTTTCACTAACAGCAGGAGGCATACTGTACTTGAGTGTTAGGAAGACATGCATTTTGTCACTAAAATTCAATCTTGATACATAAAAAACCATTGCAAAAAATACATGCACCGAACCTGAGAAATTTTATCTCTCGTCTCAAAATTGTTACTTCCTTAAAACAGTACTTTCTCATGTGAACACGAGGTTAGATACAGAGATAGCATGAAAACAATTAGCATGGATAGGGAGACGTACCAATTCTGCCACTATAGTAATCATGAAATACAAAATGGAGACGGCAATCTGGTTTAGGATGAAAAGGTGAAAGATGTGACAGAACATTAATGAATAGTAGAAACCATAATGAATACTGTAATGATCTTAGGAAAGAAAGTAATGCAGTTATAGACAAAATTACATTAATGAAAACCCGACACCCACAGAAATATGTTATTTTCATTAGTAAAATAAATTTTTGAATATACTTACCCGATGATCATGTAGCTGTCAACTCTGTTGCCCGACAGAAATCTACGGTCGGGATACGCCAGCGATCGCTATACAGGTGGGGGTGTACACAACAGCGCCATCTGTGAGTAGGTACTCAAGTACTTCTTGTCAACAAGAACTCAATTTTCTCCTCGGTCCACTGGTTCTCTATGGGGAGGAAGGGCGGGTCCTTAAATTCATGATCATTGGGTAAGTATATTCAAAAATTTATTTTACTAATGAAAATAACATTTTTCAATATTAATCTTACCCGATGATCATGTAGCTGATTCACACCCAGGGTGGTGGGTGGAGACCAGCATACATGTTAACAAAGAAGCTAAGTATCCCGTATCTTATTTTAGCCGTTATTCAAAAATAACCAACATAAAATAAATAAGTACCTGGTAAGGAAGTCGACTTGAACCATTACTCTGCTTTTTTTAAGTACGTCTTCCTTACTGAGCCTAGCGATCCTCTTAGGATGCTGAGCGACTCCTAGGTGCTGAAGTATGAAGGGCTGCAACCCATACTAAAGGACCTCATCACAACCTCTAATCCAGGCGCTTCTCAAGAAAGAATTTGACCACCCGCCAAATCAACCAGGATGCGGAAGGCTTCTTAGCCTTCTGGACAACCCAGAAATATTTCAAGAGAAAGATTAAAAAGGTTCTGGAATTAGGGAATTGTAGTGGTGGAGCCCCCACCACTACTGCACTCGTTGCTACGAATGGTCCCAGAGTGTAGCAGTTCTCGTAAAGAGACTGGACATTCTTAAGACAAAAGACGCGAACACTGATTAGCTTTTCCAAAAGGTTGCGTCGAAAATATTTTGCAGAGATCTATTTTATTAAAAGGTCACGGAAGTTGTGACAGCTCTAACTTCGTGTGTCCTTACCTTCAGCCAAGCTTGGTCTTCCTCATTCAGAAGGGAATGAGCTTCTCGTATTAACAGTCTGAAAATAATAGGATAAAGAATTCTCTGACATAGGCAAAGATGAATTCTTAACTGAACACCATAAAGCTTCAGACGGGCCCCGTAAAGGTTTTTAAAATAGAACTTAAGAGCTCTTACAGGACATAATACTCTTTCTAGTTCATTTCCAACCATACGATAAGTTTGGAATAACGAACGATATTGGTCAAGGCCGAGAAGACAGCTCGTGTTTGGCTAGAAAACCAAGATGTAGAACATGTAGCCGTTTCGGATGAAAATCCGATGTTCTTGCTGAAGGCATGAATCTCACTGACTCTTTTAGCTGTGGTTAAGCATATCAGGAAAAGAGACTTAAAGGTGAGATCTTTCAGGGAGGCTGATTGAAGTGGTTCGAACCTGTCTAACATAAGGAATCTTAGAACCACGTCTAAATTCCAACCAGGTGTAACCAAACGACGCTCCTTCGTGGTCTCAAAAGACTTAAGGAGGTCCTGTAGATCTTTATTGTTGGAAAGATCTAAGCCTCTGTGACGGAAGACTGATGCCAACATGCTTCTGTAACCCTTGAAAGTGGGAGCTGAAAGAGATCGCTCTTTCCTCAGATATAAGAGGAAGTCAGCTATATGAGTTACAGAGGTACTGGTCGAGGATACGGATACTGACTTGCACCAGTTTAGGAAGATTTCCCACTTCGATTGGTAGACTCTAAGGGTGGATGTTCTCCTTGCTCTAACAATCGCTCTGGTTGCCTCCTTCGAAAAACCTCTAGTTCTCGAGAGTCTTTCGATACTCTGAAGGCCGTGAGACGAAGAGCGTGGAGGCCTTGGAGTACCTTCTTACGCGTGGCAGACGTAGTAGGTCCACCCTTAGGGGAAGAGTTCTGGGAACGTCTACTAGCCATCGAAGTACCTCGGTAAGTTATTCTCTCGCGGGCCAGAGGGAAGCAACTAGTGTCAACTTTGTCCCATCGTGAGAGGCGAACTTCTGCAGTACCTTGTTGACAATCTAGAACGGAGGGAATGCATATAGATCTAGATGAGACTAATCTAGTAGAAAGGCATCTAAAAGAACCACTGCTGGGTCCGGGATAGGTGAGCAAAGTATCGAGAGCCTCTTGGACATCGAGGTTGCGAAGAGATCTATGGTTGGCTGGCCCCAGGTGACTCAAAGTCTCTTGCATACATCTCTGTGGAGGGTCCAATATGTTGGAATTATTGTCCCTTCCTACTGAGACAAACTGCTAAGACATTCAAGTTGCCTTGGAAGAAATTTGTTACTAGTGAAAAGTCTAGACCTGTTGAACAGGAGAGGAGGTCACTAGCGAACTCGCACCATGTCAGAGAGTAGGTCCCTCCTTGCTAGGAGAAGAACATCAAAGCAGGGAGTTGTCCGTGTTGACCTCCATTACTTTGTCTTGAAGGAGAGACCTGAAGCTTTTCCAGGTCAGACGTACTGCCAGAAGCTTCTTGCAGTTAAAATGCATTGTCCTTTGACTCGAGTTCCATAATCCCGAGCATTCCCTACCGCCTAAGGTCGCACCCCAGCCTACGTCCGATGCGTCTGAGAAGAGAACGTGGTTGGGGGTCTGAACAGTCAGGGGAAGACCCTATAAAAGGTTGATAAAGTCCTTTCCTCAGGTTAGACCAGACTTATCTTCCGGAAACCGGGATCGAGACCGCTTCTAGCGTCTCGTCCTTTTCCAGTGAAGAGCTAGATGAAACCGAAGAGGACGGAGGTGAAGTCTTCCAAGTGACACCAATTGAACCACGGATGACAGTGTCCTAACCAGACTCATCCACAGCCTGACAGGGCCGTATTCCTTCTTCAGCATCTTCTGGATGGATAGCAGGGCTGGGGATTGATCTTCTTGTTCAGCCATGTCCTCATCAGAGGGTTCCTCATCCGAAACTGATGAGGAAACGGCAACGGAGTGGGCAACGTCTGACTCGCTGAATCCGGTCGCACTGGTGGATACGTGACGGAGCCGGACACAAGATCATGGTACTGCAGCACAGTCTGTGAACTGTCAACCATGGGGATGCGAGGAAGTACAGCGACAACCCAAAACTGTCTAGACTGTCTGGGTAGTACAGACAACCCCTTATCGGGTTGCTGAGGTTGCCGCACTGCGTCACAACAAGTCACCCTGCTGGTTGTTGAACGTCTTCCCAGTGAAACACTGAACGTCCACAACCACCTCCGAGAGTAGCTTAACGTCAACGTGCGACTGGCAACCCACACTGGGTCGCACCGGTGGAGGAACCATCTCAACTGGCGGACGTGAGTAGGATACCTCAGCGTCAACAGGGCGTACAACCAACCGGTAGGAAGGTCGTTGGCAAGAAGGTTCTTCTCCGTAAAAAATCCTCTATCAAGGACTAAGCTTGGACTGCATGTCTTGCAACAAAGCCCAAGGTCTATGGGAGCAGGTGTGGCAACAGACGGGGTTAGCGACTGAAGCGGAACCATTTACCCTCCCTGGAAGCATGTTATGCTTAAATTAAAGTCCATAGGAGGCTAAGCAGCTTAAGGCTCCTCTCCAAATGACAGAGTCCTCAAGGGAATATCAGAAGGAGGGAGAACAGCACTTTCTCATCTACAGGAACCATATCCGAGAAAAGCTAGGTTCTCTCAGTGAGGGTTTCACTGGTGCAAAAGCAGCAGACCAGAAGGCAACGTTATGAAACTGCTTGACAGTCTGTGAACTGTCAAAAACTGAACTGTCAACCACAACAGGAGCGTGAGGACATACAGCACTGGTGTATAAGTAGCAGACCAGAAGGCAACGTCATGTAACTGTTTGACAGTCTGTGAGATGGCAACAACCAAAGTTGTGTGGGGAAGCCTCAACTCCTGACTGACTAGTTTGCTGCGGGCGAGTGGCGGTAACCACAGTGTGTTGCGGAGGCTGACACACCGTGTCAAAACACGGCAGCTTGTGGTAGCTCACGCACGGCAACGGAGTGCTCTGTGTGTGGGAGTCATCATACATCTGGCAGGGTAGACTGTGCATGGCTGGAGGAGCTCTCACAACAAGAGTGTGAGAGCAGGAAGCCATGCCGGGCGCACAACCGTGGGAAGTGTAGGCCCATGGGTGCATCGTCAACCTTCTCCGCAGTCGGAGTGTGGGAGCTGGCAACAACAAAAGCAGAGTGCTGGAGCGTGGGAGGGGCTGCGGTGGGTTGCGGAGCATGCTGTATGGTATGCGGAGCATGCTGTATGGTATGCGGAGCATGCTGTATGGTATGCGGAGCATGCTGCATGGGTTGCGGAAAAGCCGCATAGTGCTGGAACCCGGCAGCTCTACAGCACCTTCCCACTGCTGATGCGGAAGCTCACGCATGTCAACGGATGGAGCAGCAAGAACATGCGTCTGGCAGGGTGGACTGCGCATCGGTGGTGGAGCTCTCACAGGTGGAGTGTGGGAGCAGGCAGCCGCAGTATCTGCTGAGCGCACAACCTCGGCGGGTTGTAGGTTAACAGGTGCAGTGTTAACCTTCTCAGCATGATACTCCTGCATGAATGCCGCAAGCTGAGACTGCATAGTCTGCAGCATGGACCACTAGGGTCTATGAAAGACAACAACAAACGGAGCTACTGTCCGTTGTGACTGAGGGTCTAAAACAGCTGGTGCGGCAACAGACGGAGTTACTGCCTGTTGCGGTACCACCTTGCCTCTCTTGGGAGGTGTGCAGTCGTCGGATGACTGGAGCGAGTCCGAACTGACCCAGTGGCTACACCTAGGCCGTTGGACTTGCGCGGAAGGGACCGACTTGCACTTAAAAGCTGCAAGATTTGGTCCATGGTTTCTGCGAGAAACCTCTTCCGCAGACGAGGAATAAATGGGCTCTCTCGTCTTTGTGTGGGTGGGGTGATCACGTCGGCAACGTGTGTAGATACACCCGAAACCACGGAGGGAAACGTCTGTTCGTATATCAAGCCTGTGGAACCCATAAGTCCTTCGACATTACTTCTCCCCTGGGCTTGGGAGCTTGTAAGAGGTATCGGACAAGGTGAACAACTGGCACGAACAAACGAACCCTCGAACGCAACACTGTAACACTTTGCGCATATCACTTTATCACTTTTGATTTTCTGTTTGCACTTATTTCACTGAACTCGAAACTTTAAGTGATTTGTACCTGAAACACGCAATCCTATCCTTCATTAAAAGGTAGTATTTGCGAAAACAGTTTTACAATGTAACAGAAAAACATAATGAAAGATAAAGAATTCAGTGGCCGGAAAAGAGACTAAACACTAGATCAAATAAACTACGTTTAAAATCTCTCACCGCATAAAGCCTGGGAACAAGAATAAAACTCTAGAAACGTTTTACCTTCTTCCCCTATAGCGACTAGGGAGAAGAGTAAAAAACGAGAACAACGTTACCCGCTTGAACGAAACGTTTATCCTCCTCTCTCTCCCTCCGTCTCTATCTCTCTCTCTCTCTCTTGACTTAGAACCTGAGAGATGAGCCCAATTATATATCGTTAAAACATATTATTTGTTAAAGGAAAAAAACTGAAAGGTTTCCCAAATAAAAAGTTCCTTTATTAGAATTAAAACCATTTAAGCTAAGAAAGAATGAACGAAACGCTAGAATCGGTTTACTCTTACTGCAACGTGAAACCGTGAAATACTCTCTCTCTATCGTAACGATAGAGCGCATGTTGAACGTTCTGAACGTCAACAACTGCGGAGACTAAACTAAACGTTAGTTCATCTTTGAAAACAGTACGAGACTATCAAAGAAATTCTTTCAAAAACATTAAAATTAAAATAGCATAAATTCTTAACAGGAAATACGATATGACGGGCTCAATGTTAATTAACTTCGGTTCCAAGTAAGGACCGCCTACTATTAGGAAAGGTCGCAAATAAACAAACATAAAAATTTATTTTTATAAGTTTATAATAAATGGAAAGTTAATCGAAGAGGCCTATAAATGGCGGAGAGATATAAAATAAATCTATAACTTTGTTAAGCAAAATTACCAAAAACCTAAACACACTTCCGTCTAAGGGAAGGGTCGGTCATTAAAAGAGAAAGAGAGTCTATACTCTCTTCGACACCAACACTTCCGTCTAAGGGAAGGGTCGGCCATTTAAAAGTGAAAGAGAGTCCATACTCTCTTCGTCACCATAATTAAATCTATCCAAAACGAGTTCAAGTTTTGAAATGAAGATAAAACCCCTGCATAGCGAAAGCTCAAAACTGGAATAGTGTACTTCACCAAAAAGTTGTGAAAACAAATCCAGTTAGGGACGGCGTATTAGTAGGTCTTGCCGGTGGCACGACAGAGGAAAAATTGAGTTCTTGTTGACAAGAAGTACTTGAGTACCTACTCACAGATGGCGCTGTTGTGTACACCCCCACCTGTATAGCGATCGCTGGCGTATCCCGACCGTAGATTTCTGTCGGGCAACAGAGTTGACAGCTACATGATCATCGGGTAAGATTAATATTGAAAAAAGAGACAACAATGATACACAAATGGAAAAGGGGATGCAATAGCGTGTAAACAGCGCACAGCACGGGCATACGATTGAGCATTCTCGGAAAACAATGGAGAGGAAAACCTGACAATGGATAAAACTGACAACAGTCAGGTTAGCTTTATGATAGATAAATCAACTATAAGAGTAAACTGTGAGATGATAAAACTATACACAAGTATCATAGGAAAAAATAAGATTAAACTGTACGTTTGTGCTCTGAGAAAGCATTTTCCAGACAACAGATACGAATTATAAGATGGACATTCTAAAAAACAGTGATGATAGTATGCTATGTTAAGATCTGGAGAAACCATATTAGATTTTGATGTAAATGTTGACGTCGATCAGGGTGTCATGCAGCCTCTTTATTATTTACCATAATGAGAGAAGAAATTTCTAGGTTGATCGTGACTACCATACATCGATGAGTCTGTGGTACTACCATATGAGGATTAGTTAGTGGTAGAAGCAAAGTCAAAGGAAATTTTGGAAATATTTGAAACATTAAAGATGAAAAGGAAAACTTGGTCGAAAAAGTTATGTACATACATTGGGAGTGGGATATTAAAAGAGTTGAACTTACTGTTATACGTACCACATGTAAATTATCCAAAGAGATGTTCCTGAATATAAGGTAGAAAAGGAAGTGGGGGAGAAATAAGGAGAGGAAAAAGTTTAGACTTTATATGTGGAATATTTCTGTTACCTTGGGGACCATCTAAACTGTGAAAACAGTACAGTATTAAAGAAAAAAAATGCAGTCATAAAATACATAAAATGGAAAGAGACTATACTGTACCACCATTGTCAACATGAGTATTCCATTAGTAAATCGAAATGTTATGACACACAAATAAGACCAGTACTGTTTTATTCTATGCAAGAGCAGCATTGGCAAGGCCATGAATGAAGAGATGAGACTTGATGGAGATTTAGACAGAAGCCAACGATGGATCATTACACGTCTAACCCATAGAGGGGAAGCTATACCTACCTACCATGACACATCCCCCAATTTTGGATGGTAGCCGACATAAAAAAAAGAAAAGGGGATAAAGGAGGAAAAACATTATTGGTAGATAAGTTACAGCTCTACGTATTGACAGAGATATACTCACGATTTATTGTTATTCCAATCGTAAATTGATGATTAGAGGCCAAAAATACTGTATTTTTCCAAGGTAAAAAAATAAAATTTACCCAATATGCATTTTTGGCTTGCAAAATTGCTATATTGGAAGCAAATTGCAATATATGGCCATTTCCTATGTTGTTTGGTCCTTAGCAATGGAGTATGCACAATTTGGTCGAATTTCAAGAGAAACAGGTTTTCAACCCACTAAAAAAATTCCAAACCATCAATTGTTTTATCCGAATAAAGAGGAGCCTAGATAGCAACAGTTTGTTTACCAACATGCCTCCCCTTAAAGACAAAAAAAAAAAAACTATTATACATGTTAGTGCAAATCTTTTATCATTCAAAGAATGAATAGAACATGATCAAGAGAGAAGATTCATTGAAGTTAAAGAATTTACTCAAATAGGCAGGTCTCTGAAAATCTTAAAAAAGGATTCCTAAGAAATGCAATAACTAGTGTGAAACGAATACAATCTATCCGTATAATATCCAAGACTGGAGTTTGAGAGACTCAAACAATCCTGACCTGTGCATTCTGTATTCAAGAACAAACCTATTCTTCATACCTGTATAAATGTTTTGACTACTTTTTACACCATTCCATGGGTTCTAGGCAATCATATTAAGTTTCTGCATGTAGCCAAAGTCCAGGTGTGCATGACAATGAATACAACAGAAACATCACATTAAATAACAAAGTATCCATAGGTCCAGTCAAGCATAATACATGTACTACCTATAGACATAGAATACCTTCTCTAAGTGTGCTAATGCAACAATGGAATTATCAAAAAATAGCTCTTTAAAGCAGGTATGATATTATCATTACTGGCTAAACTACAACTAGTGGAAAAGCAGGATGCTATAACTAGGGATCGTTTCCAGGGATCCCGGGATTTCGTTGCTTTTTTGTCTGCGAAAATTCCTGGGATTTTATTTTTCTTCCCGGGAAATCCCGTCTTCTTTTAAAATATGTGAAAATGAAAAATATAATACACCTTCAATCATTAGCAGCTATTGCCGTATAAGTGTATATATTACCTAACAATTCTAAACGATTTAGAAGCATTGCCAGCAAAAGAGTGTTCTTTTGTCTGCAGAAAAAGAGACTTCTTATTCGCCTTCAAGACGAAAATAATAATGAAATGTTTGCTTTATACAAATCCGAAGAAGGAATGTGTCAGTCAGTCGACCCAGACCAAAAAGTGAGCAATAAAAAATTTAGGAATTTAGCAGACCTAAAGTATGCTGATGATGCTGTCCTTGTTAGCAGAACACTACAAGTTTTGCAATGCATAAAATATCACACGAGGCTGGACTGAAGATAAATAGAAGAAAGACTGAGATGATGAGAACGGCGTATGCAATGGAAGATGAAGTATCATTGAAAGGAGAAAGGATTGAGGTAAAATCATTTAAGCATTTAGGAACTATGATCTCTAATACAGGGTCTTTATAATTAGTTTAGTGAAAGATTGAAAAAAGCAAATCAGACAATGGCTAGGTTAAGTAAAATTTGGAAATCAAATTGACTGAAATTACATAAAAGTCGCACTATATATCAGTTAAGTGAGATCGATGTTACTTTATGAACATGAGTCATGGTATGATAATGAAAAAATCTCCAATAGATTTAGTAGATTTCATAAAGCCTTCAGAAGGATATTGGGAGTTAAATGGCAGGACAGGATTAGAAATGAAACTATAAGAGAGATTGCTAGAGTGGCATATGTGGATGAGATCATGATGAGGGGTAGATGGAGATCGTTTGAGCATGCTCTTCGCACTCACCAAAAATTCAACTGGGCTCCACAAGGCACTAGACGAGTTGAAACACCCAGACCTACATGGCTGAGGACTATGAAGTGCGAAGTAGGAGATGCTGAATGGAGAAGTATTGAATTAAAGGTCGAGATAGAGACGACTGGCGAAATCTGATCGAGGCCCTTTGCGTCAATCAGTGTAGGAGGAAATGATGATGATGAATAAAAAAGAAGTGCATTTCTAAAACAGCCTAAACAAGTAAGGTGATTATCAGGAGCATAAATGAAGAGGAAGTTTTTGAAGCAACTGGAGAAAAGATAGCAAACATAACCAAAAGAATAGCTGCATTAGAATCTATACCACCCATATCTGTTGAAGTACTGTTTATCACGAGACTTAGAACTCGTCTAAGATACAAGTATTAATTGTTTGTTTTCTACATTCATATTTCAGCTCAAAATAGTTTGGACATTGCAGTAACAGTAGTAACAGCTAGAAGCAACATTAATTATTATCCTACCTTTGCCCTTTTATCACAAGAGCAATATATGAATATATAGTTTTCTTGTTTTTTATTCATATAACTGCGCAATATATGAATACTGTATATAGTTTTCTTGTTTTTTATTCGCAATATATGAATACTGTATATAGTTTTCTTGTTTTTTATTCATATAACTGCCAAGGAAGCACGTTTCATGTAAGTTTGCTTTTCAGAGTTGTTTGAAGACAAAGTCATTTTGCTTTAAGACTTATGTTATTTGTGATGACATTACTTCTTTCTTCTCACCAGATTTAAAGTAATAAAAGTTTGTGATCTTATACAGTGATTACAGTTCTTTTTTTTGGGCTCAAGCCATGTTGTCCTGATGGAAGGTTCCTAATAGTAGCTTCCAAGGGATATATGAACTACAGTGATATTCCCAGAGAATTTACCTTTAGGTCTCCAGAATTCTAACTCCTGGCACAAATATCCTTAAAATTTTTCTTAAGGATATCGCATAAATCAGGGGACGTATATCTTGAAACGACACATAGCGATCTTCACCCCGAATAGTGTTTTCGCCTCGAGGGGGAGGAGTGGCAAATTTGGAAGGGGAGCCGTTATCAAGGTTACCCTATTTCCCATACTACTATTGAGTATCAAGATGGCGCCATATTCAAGAGGGCGGTTATTCCTATTTTTGTAGCGAATTCGCACGGTGGTGTTCCCTGTTGATCTAACTTTTTCGATCGATTTTGTGAGCATTATTATATAATCTCCAGCTTCTTTCGCCTCTGGAAAGTTTGAATATCGATTCTTTACAGCGTATATAATTTTAGCTACTGTTTATCAGTGAAATTAGAGTAATTTATTGTGCTTGGGAGCTAGGCCTGTTACCGGAGGCGCCATGGGCGCCGTCGTTCGTTAGGCATGTGTTAGTTAGTTAGCAGAACGACTTCCCGGTTAAAATGGCGCTATTTAGGCATAATTATACTTGTGAAGATATTTATGGTATGCATAATTTTCCTCTTTATTTGTCGATCGTACACATTAGATTAGAGTTTCAGTGATTTAGGTAACCGAGATCTCGTCTTGCCTAGGTTACCTAACCTAGGCGATGTAGTATACTTTCAGACATTTCCCCGTTTACCCTTGTGTATCGTTTTATTGATTCTAAGGGAGATAGTATATCTCCTAGAATTATATAAATCGATACTTGTCTCCTGTGGAGAGTCATGGGTAATCCCTCTTTCCCTCTGAGTGCCGCCACAGGCCGCAACCCTTTTTGGTCTTGCCATAGAGTAGTTTACTCCAGCTTGACTAGGTTAGGGTTTTTATGTCTCCCACCTTAGCCGGCGAGTGTCTGGCTTTGGTTTTTGACAGAATCTCAGGAGCTGAAGAATACACATTCTTCTACCGCCTAGGATGGCGCCGGCACTAAAACAATGTTTCCCCCTTGTTGAGAGGGGGCGAAAACCTGCCGGCCCCACCTAACACTATTTCGGCAGACCCAAGGTTGAAGAAGAGACATTCTTCTGCCGCCTAGGACGGCGCAGATACTGAAACAAAGTTTCTCCCTTGTGTAGTGGGGGCAACAACATTGCCGTCTCCTTCTACACTTTATATAGGACCCATTTCCCTACCCCTCTCTGTCCTTTTAGCTATGGCCGTTGTCCCGCAATCTCGCTGCTCGCCGGCGGGTTGCGTGGCCGACCGGGATCCTACATAGCAGCTGTTTAATCACTCAGCTTTCCCTTATGGGCAAGGATCCGGGAAGGTTGTGCCGGCCATGACGGCTGCCGGTGGGAGACCCTTCTGTCACCAAGGTTCTTCAGTCCTCCCTTGGACTGCCATTCACAAGTCCTGTAACTGGGGTGGCGGGGCCGGCGCCGATAGGTACTTACTCAGTCGGCAGCATGCCAACTGTAACAGTGCCGCCGGGTACTAGCCAGCCGGCCGTATGTCGGCAACGGTACTTGTGGTTGGATGGAAGCCTGAATGATGCATTATCCCCTTCCATTTGAACCTTCTTTCTGGGGGAAGGCAGTAAATTATATATTTACATCCTTATTTAGTGTAAACATACACAGTAATAAGGCAGTCCTTCACTCCATGTTTTCTCTCTCTCTATCAACTATTATGCCGGCCGGACTGTGCCGTCAGGGACTAGCTATGCCGGCTGAACTACAGTATATGATTATACAGTAGTCAGTATATTTGCAGTACAGTATATACTGCAGATAGAAAACTATTGTACTGTATATATTATACAAGTAGTTATTTTCCAACATATCTTGGATATCCTTGCCCACTCTTTTGCCGAGACCGAGACCAATCCTATATTGAAAGAATAGAATTCCTTCAATACTCTGATTAGAAATCAGTTTATATTTTACTCTACAATATTAAATAATTTAGAAGTGCCAGTGGTATTACACTGTCTATCCTTAAAGGTCAGAACCCTTGTCTTTGAGCTTCCCTGATCAGGAAACTCTATGGTTTTAATATTGGAAGGGAAGGTCACAGCAATTGGCTGGGTGGGATACACAAGTATGTGTCTTTTCTAATTTCTAGTCCAGTCGGCGACATGCCGGCTGGACCGTGCCGCCAGGTGCTAGCCATGCCAGCAGCACACCGGCTGAACTACAGTATATGATTATACAGTAGCCATTATATTTGCAATATAGTATATACTGCAAACGGAAAACTATAGTACTATTATACAGTAGTTAATTTCTAACATATCTTGCGTACCCTTGTGCAGGCTTCTGCTGAGACCGAACCTATATTGAAAGAGGAGAATTCCTTCAATACTCTGATTGGAAATCAGTTAATACTTACCCCACAATATTGAATAATTAGAAGGGTCAGTGGCAGTGTACACTTTTTCTATCCCTAGGGGTTAGAACAATTTTCTTTCGAGTTGCCCTGATAAAGAAAACTTTATTTTTAATACTGGGGGGAGGTTATAGCAATTGGTTGCGAGGGATACACAAGTATGTGTCTTTCACTATTCCTTTCTAGCTTACTATCCCAAGATATAATAATTAAAATATGACTAATTACATATTGTTTGTCAGGTGAGATGAACAATCGTATACTCATTCTGTTTTCCTTTCTTTACAGGAGGAACCCCAGATGAAATGCGATGCAAGTCTTCTGCAATCTTAAGAGTAAGTACTTTTACAGTCATAAAGCATGTAAGTCTCATGCCCCCTGCAATATTATTACCTAATCCCTGCAATATTGGGACCCCCAAGTCTGCAGTATCTGCCGGACCTTAGTGACCGAAAGTTTTGATGATCCCAAGACAATGGAGTCTAGGGATGCGGCACGTAAGAAACTACGCAAATGGGTAAGAGGGTTCCAGAAGAACTCTCCGGGACCATACCTACCTAACAATAGGATGCGTAGCTTACTGTTCCCGCAAGCAAGTAGTGAAAGGTGGTGCCCCAAGCATGACTCGCACCTCCCTGCGTCCAGATTGCCATCGACACGGAGGGCAAGAAGGCACCTCTGGAAGAAGATGACAATGTCGTGTCGAATTCCTTCTGTCTGTGGCGGCCCTGGAGCCGTTAACCTCGACGTCTTCACCTTCTACCCCTATATTAGACAAAATGACCCAGTCACTGGCCCATCTTGCGGGTCTAATGGAGAGCTTTCGCAAACAAGGTGATACAAAGGAAGCAAAATTCAAGAGAGAGCTCCGTGAAGCTCCACTCATTGCCTCCCGAGGGTCATTCGAGCGACCCAGAGACCAAGACCTCCCGGCATGCTCCCAAACCAATCACTGGAGGTATGCGGAGCTTATGCCGATTTTGGACGGCAAACTCTACATTTCAGAGAAGATGGGAGCTGTCCCTTTAGACGAAATCCAGTTTTGGCCAAGCTTTAACGCTTTCCCTGATTGCTTCATTCAACTGAAGCATGAACCAACGTCAGAAAAAGAGACGGAACTGAAGGAAGTCATGGTTCTCGACCACGATAAGGCACAGGCTCTCTTATCAAGTAGCCTGAGAAAGGCGGGTAAGAGACACCCTAACTTTCTTGCTCCTGCGTCAATAGCATTCCCCTTTTACGTGGAAGGCATTTAAATCTGTTGCCAAGGCAGTGGAGGCAGGCAAACCATGCCCTGCACTGGAGGAGTGCAGGCCTCTGTCACTAGCCTTGCCCATGCAGGAGAAGGATTGGAAGGAAGTCCACTTAATCTCCTCAGTAGGGAAACTGGATGCGGACATCGTTGGACGACAGTTTAGCGAGAATCTCCCTAAACTTTCTGAGTTTCTCTTGTGCAAGGAACAAGAGACAAAGGAGAGACTTGCGGCCTCCTTATCCCTACAAAACTGCATAGAGATGTGTGCAGCCCAATGAAGTACCCCAGACATGCTTATGGTCTTGGCCAAAATGCATATGGCCACCTTAGTAAAAGACCTATATGCCTTTATGAAGGCTAGGAGAGCCTGTAGAGAGTTCGTGTTCGCTGCTGCAACAGTGAAACATGAACCCAGGAAGCTGATATCTTCCAACATCTGGGGTAAAGACCTCTTTCCAAACGAAGTAGTCAAAGAGGTAGTCGAGAAAGCCACCACGGAGAATAGAAACCTTCTCCAGGAGTGGGGCATCTCTTCAAAGAGGAAGTCTTCCCCGAATGTGGGTCCCCAACCTAAAAGGAAGACGAGGAAGTCTAGACTTTTTCCTCGGTCTGCTCAACAACATCCCACAGTTTCTATGACCGCGGTGCCACAGGTAGGCGGTCGAAGAGGTAAACCTTCTGATCGATCGAAGCAAAGAGACGCATCTGGTAGGAGGGAGGCTCCAATAGGATCGTTGGACCTTCGATCCTTGGGCCCAAGGCCTAATCAAGATTGGACTAGGATAGAAACTAGACATGTCTCCACCATCATTTCCTCATCTCTTCCAACACTCCAACCCCGTATTAGAAGAGTATACAGGTTATAAGGAAAGCAAAGTCAATCAAATTCCAGGGAAGGATGTTTTGTGTTCCCAAGAAGGACTCAAGAAAACTCAGAGTCATTCTGGACTTGTCGCCACTCAACAAGTTCAGGATGTAAATCCTTCTACACATAAGAACCCTATTACAGAAAGGGGCGTTCACAGTCTCGATAGACCTGACAGATGCCTATTGGCAGCTTCTAGTCAGTCGCCCCCTCTCCTCCTACCTAGGATTCAAGTTACAGAAGATAAAGTATGCTCTAAGAGCCATAGTCTTTGGACTAAACACAGTCCCAAGTATCTTCACGAAATTGGCGGATGCAGTCGTGCAATAACCATGCCTAGAAACGACTCGGGTAACTAAGTACCTGGAGGACTGGCTGCTGCCTGCGGATGGTCTGCAAGCATCCAAAGAACTAACCCAGTTCCTGGAACATCTGAGATGCAAAATCAACTTCAAGAAGTCTCAACTCTCTCCAGCTGAAAGGTTTCAATGGCTGGAAAGCCATTGGAACCTGAGGTCACACTGTCTCTCCTTTCCCTTAGGGAAGGAGGAGATCGCAGGATCAGTCAAGAGACTACTGTACTGTAATCCGACAGGATTTCAAGACGCTAACAGGAAAGAGTACCGAACTCTCTTCAGTTCGCAGCAGTGACAGACCCAGTGCTAAGAGCACAGCTGAAAGATAAGTCAGGAGAAGATACGCATCAAACGCTCGAAGAGATCTAAAATGACCGATATCGGTCTTACCTTGATAGCTTTTCAACCCATGGTCGAAGGCCAAAAGCCTAATGAGGATCGTGCCCTTGCAACCACCTCGACTATCGAAGATCATCCGCATGGATGCCTCGACAGAAGAATGGGGATTTCACTCCCATCAGAGGAAAGCCCAAGGGACTTGGTCATCTCTACTCAAGGCTCTTCTCATCTACATTTTGGAAGCCATGGCAGTCCTGTTGACGTTGGGGAAACTCGAAGTGATAGTGAGATGTCTGAACCGACAAGGCTTGAGATAGTCCCATCCCTTACGTAAAGAGATGGCACCTATCAGCAGTTCACTTACAAATGATCCGCAATGTGACAGCGGATGCTCTACTCAGGCTCAAGCCGATAGGGTCAGAATGGTCCACAGATGCAGACCCATTCTCTTCCAGATTGGAACAAGTCCCAGAACTGCAGATCGACCTCTTCGTGACGAGCGTCATCAAGAAACTACCTCGATATGTAGCCCCATATGAGGACCCTCTAGTGGAGATAACGGACGACATGTCCCTAGTTTGGAACGGATGGACCCGGAAATTCTTATTCCTTCCATCCAATCTCCTGCTGAAGGTCCTCAACATGCTGAGATCCCTCCAAGGAACGGCAGCTCTAGTGGCTCCCAAATAGCCCAAGAGCAACTGGTTCCCTCTAGTGAGGGAACTGAGGCTGAGGCTGGCCCTTGTACTAAACCCAGCACTATCTCAAAGGGTTCAGAAGTTAATTGTCTTCGATTCATCACAGAGAACCCAAAACCTTCATTCTATGATTTTCTCGCCCTAGCAGTTAAAAAAAGATTTGGGATCTCAGAAGGCAATATAAACTTCCTAGAAAAATACAAGTCTAACTCAACTAGAAGACAATATGAATCGTCCTGGAAGAAGTGGGTTGCTTTTGTTAAAGCAAAAGGACCGAAAGACATTTCAATAGACTTCTGTCTGTCCTTCTTTATCCACCTTCATAATCAAGGTCTGGCAGCTAACACGATAACTACGTGTAAGTCAGCCTTGACTAGACCTCTTCTATATGCCTTTCAAGTGGATCTGACGAACGAAATCTTTAATGAGATCCCGAAGGCATGTGCTAGGCTGAGGCCTGTAGCTCCTCCGAAGCCCATCTCATGGTCTTTGGACAAGGTCCAACATTATGCTTCATCTGGGAACAATGAAGATTGTTCTCTCAAGGATCTAACCCAGAAGGTTATTTTCCTGTTTGCTATAGCCTCAGGGGCTAGAGTTAGTGAAATAGTAGCCCTATCAAGAAATGAGGGCCACATTCAGTTCACAGAAGTGGAAGAACTGAATCTCTTTCCTGATCCAGCCTTTCTCGCCAAGAACGAGCTACCCACTAAAAGATGAGGTCCCTGGAGAATCTGCCCTCTGAAGGAAGATGTCTCTCTATGTCCAGTAGTGTCTAAAGGTCTATCTTCGTAGAACTTCAGACTTCAGGGGAGAACAGCTCTTCAAAGGAGAAATCTCAGGATCAAACTTATCCCTAAAACAACTGAGGGCAAAGCTCACCTACTTCATTCGCAGAGCGGATCCTGACAGTACACCAGCAGGTCATGATCCTAAGGAAAATTGCTTCATCACTGAACTTTTTTCAGTATATGGACTTTGAGTGTCTTCGCCCATATACTGGATGGAAATCATCCAGAGTGTTCTACAAACACTACGCTAAGCAAGTCCATGAACTGAGGCATTATGTGGTGGCGGCAGGTAGTGTATTAAAACCCGTCGTCTAGTGCTGCGATGAATAGTTAATTGATTGGGACAATAAATTAGAGTGGAAAGGTGTTGACACTTCCGGTGTGATACCCATTAAATGAGTGTACCATGGTGACACTAAAACTGTTCAAAATCTCAGGTATGGAATTATACAGATAACACTTGTGCCGTGTGTACGTATAGTAAACAGTGTTGATATTATACAACATTTACAGAATTTACATTGGGAAAATTTATCAAATTTTCAGCTTTAGAGTGGCACTCATCATTTCTTCCCTTTCAGGGAGGGAAAGATATTTTCTGTATACGTTGCACGTATAATTCCTTTACCACGTTACATTCGTTTCACTCCTCCTCCATTTAGTCCTTTATTCGAAATAAATGTCTATTAGAATGTAATCGCGTCCTATTTCGCCCTGCAATTTGCTCTTTATATACTGTATGCCAGTTCTCGTACTTAGTTATTTAAGCAAACCGCATATCATTGTATGCTTACAAACAATGGATATAGTTGACACTGATATTGTTCCGACAATATATACAAACCGTGAGACCGTTTGTATATCTGGTGGATACTTATGTTTGTTCATACAATAGATGCTAACCTTGAGGCCCCTTTTCTACTGTCTAGTTTGACTTTACCCTGCAGGGGGCAGGAAGCACTAACATTGTCTATGATTAGTGATAATGACGGATAACGGTAACATCATTTGTCTCAATGGTCCAGATGACCAAAGAAAAATTGTCCCAAGGTTAAGGCACCTATGAAAATCCACAGATACAGTACTTTCTAGTAATTCTCTGGTAAACTTCCATCAGGACGACATGGCTTGAGCCCAAAAAACGGATTTTGAGCAAAGCGAAAAATCTATTTTTGGGTGAGATAGCCATGTCGTCCTGATAGACCTGCCCTCCTTTTCTATAGAAAAGATCTTGGCAGGATCCCTCCCGAAACTACTATATCTGTAGCACCATACTCAATGCTACAAGAAATAACCCCAATCTTGAATATGGCACCATCTTGATACTCAATAATAGTATGGGAAATAGTGTAACCTTGATAATGGCTCCCCTTCCAAATTTGCCTCTTCCCCCTCGAGGCGAAAACACTATTCGGGGTGAAGATCGCTATGTGTCGTATCAAGATATACGTCCCCGGATTTATGGGATATCCTTAAGAAAAATTTTAAGGATATTCACGGCAGGAGTTAGAATTCTGGAGACCTAAAGGTAAATTCTCTGGGAATATCCCTATAGTTCATATATCCCTTGGAAGCTACTATTAGGAACCTTCCATCAGGACGACATGGCTATCTCACCCAAAAATAGCTTTTTCGCGAAGAATTTGCTTATTTGTAATAAACATTGATAATTTTTCTTTCACCAGGTTTATATTACAAAAGCATATGACTGTATAAGATATTTTCATACAATTTGTAAATAGATGTGCCACTTTCATGAATTATCTTATGAGCAATAACTCTGCATAAGATTCTGTTTAATCAGTCTTAATTTTCTGCTCATTAATTTCATTGAACGGGTTTTTTTTTCTTTTTTTGCATTATATATGTCTTTGCCAAGTCATTGTAAATAATACAATAATCACATGCAATATTTTATTCCTTAAACACAAAAAAAAATTTTCTAATAAAATCCATGGATTTTTCCGGGATCCCAAGAGAACACTAACCTTTTTCCCGAAATCCCAGGATTGGCAAAACTGTCTCAAATGACAATCACTAGGGGTCCAACAAGAAAAATAGCCCGGAAAGGAAAGAAGGAAATAAACAAACTATTTATGAGGAGCATTAAATAAAGAATATAAGATATTTTAAGATTAGTAACAAAATGGAAAAAGATCCAACATATAAAAACTATGAAGAGAAACTTACATCAGCCTGTTCAACATAAATACATTCGCCGCAAGGTTGAACTTCTGAAGTTCCACCAATTTAACTTCTTGATTAGGAAGATCATTCCATAATCTGGACACAACTAGAATAAAACTTCCAGAGTACTGTATAGTGTCAAACATTAGGACAAAGAAGGCATTTGTTAAGCCCCTTTTTCAGTGAAGTGGATGAAATAAAAGAGGTATTCTTCAGTACACAGAACTCATCAACTTAAAAGACTCGAAAGAATATACCGTATTTGATGGCATATAAGACACACCCTCATTTCAGCAAGTCATATTTAGGAAAATAAAGTTTACTGAATTTAATCATATATTGTTGAAAACAAAGGTAATATTAATGGAGTCTTTTCAAATTAATTTCCAATGAACAGGGAAGTACTCCAAGGGAATGTGTTGTCACCTATGTTGTTTATCCTCCTCATGGATTTTGTAATTCGTAGAATAGTCAGAGATGGTGAAGGATTGGACTAGCTTGGTGATAGGAAATTAGCAGACCTAGAGTATGCTGATGATACTGTCCTTGTTAGCAGAACACCATGTGATTTGCAATGCTTGCTTACCAGAATGCATGAAATATCACTCTAGGTTGGGCTCAAGATAAAAAGAAGAAAGATAGAGATGATGAGAACGGAGTATGCAATAAAAGATGAAATATCATTGGGAGGAGAAAGAATTAATGAGGTAGAATCATTTAAGTATTTAAGAACTATAATCTCTAATATAGTCTTTAGAATTAGAGTTTAGTGAAAGATTGGAAAAAGCAAATCAGACAATGGCTAGATTAAGGGGACCGTTCGCCATGGAGTTTTGACATACCAACTTTCAGAAATCGAAAATAGTTTTATTGCCTCTATGTATGCATAAACACATCGTACATGCTCTCTACACGTTTCAGCCAATTATTTTTACAAATAATGAAGATATAGCGGTCTTTAAATGATGACGTCATCTTCACTGCATCGTCTGCATGAGCGAGTTTGACAGAATCGTCTGTGTTTATTTTTGTATATATATAGCAATTTTTTCGCTTGTGTTTCAAAAGCTCGTGTCTGGCAGAAATGGAAGGCATTGGTAGAGGGTAGGTGAACGAAAACTACGAGCTACAAGAACAGCAGCCAGAGTTTCCAAAGACGTATAGAAGTTATAGTGCATGTGTTTGTTTACTTGCAGTTTGTATGTACATTGTGTTTTCACAATATCCTCGGGAACTTTTTATAGCAAGGCCAATGTTACCTAAGGTGATAGAAAGAACAAAAAGTAAGCAGAGAGCCAGAAAAAAGAACCAAGAAGAGAGGGAATCATGAATAAGAGTACAAAGCTGAAATATGCTAACTAAAACACTGGCAACAATGAGAGACCCTTGACAAATCATGACACCCTTACGCCAAATGTAATAGTAAACTTAAGGTTTAAATACCTCGTTTGGAGTGCGTTTATGTAGGAATAAACAATAAAAGTATAAAGTAAGGTTATCATAATAATGTTATCTTGATTTCTTTAAGAAAAGAAGCGAAAATCTGTTGCAAATCTTTGGGAGCTCTAACTCAAAAACATACATTTTTCTCACTGATTTATTATTCAATTTGAGAGAGAAAGATATCATCAAAAAGAGGAATAAAAATCCCACAATTTTGTGAGACGGAATTCTGATTTACTTTTTACTTTTTTTTCACAATTATTTTCAAGAGGAAAAAAAAAATAAAAATTCATAAAACAAGAAGAAAATCAATATTCCATATCACAGAATTGTTCAGTTTATAAATTAGTCGCCGGATCACCGGAGTAACGTATTAATAGGGGTTGTCGTGTGTAAGGAGCCCGAGCCCGGAGTGATAGGTAGTGAAGGCCAACAAGGGGAGGGGTTCCCAGTCGAAGGGGAGCACCGGAGTAAAAGTTAGGTAAGTAAAAAAACGTGTTCCCAGCTCAAGTATGTTAACGGAGGACTCTGGCGGAGCTCCGGAGTAAACATAATAAGCAAAAGTCCAGTCTCTAATTCCCCAGGCCGGAGCGGGGGAGGAAGGGAGGGACAGTGAGGGGGAGGGGGAACATGAATGGCGGCTCGAGAGCAGGCCAAGAGAACTAACCTAAGATAGGGGCAGACTCTAACACGACAGGGCCTTAATACTAAAATAATTAAGCACTAGAAATACTAGGGAGAAGCAAAGTAACCTACAAAAAGTAAAATAATAATGAATAATCACAAATGAGATGAGAGAGGGGAGAAGCCAGCCTCTTGTGAGGGAAAAATATTCCGTAACAGTAATGTAAAAGCTGAAAAGCTGGGGAAACTCCAGCCACTCTCACTCGTAGGGTTACTAAGCTCGATCTAGTAATGAAAACACGAACCTTAATAATAAAAAACACATGTAAAACAGACCTGTCCATAGTAGTACAAAGAACTCAAAAAATTAAGTTAGCGAATTGGCGAAGCCGTAAAACTAACATTCTCTGACAAACGGGATTCTAGTAAAGAGAATGTAATGCAAATCCAAAAATGAATAGGCACAACGAAGGTTAACTTCGTATCAAGTCAGAAGTGCCTACATAGGATAGGTATACTAAACTGTAATAAAACGCCGAACGCTATTCTTCGCTAACGCTACAACTCTGACTCGGAAGCGACTCATTAAGTACCTAAAGATGATATAGGTTCTAAAAATAGGGTCAGGAGACCGAAATCAATCCAATAAGATTAAAAAAGAAACTAGCATAACATACAATACCCGAAGGCTTGTAAACAAAGCGCGAGGTGAACAACGCGTTGAAGACGCGGTAAGGCCGCTAGCCGAGAGCGCACTAAAACACACGCAAAACGCAAAATAAGGCGTGAATGCCAGGGCAATGATAATGCCAAAACAATCTATGGTACTTAACATTGGTGCAGGAGGAAGGAGAGCTTCAGCCATGATGAAGTAATCCCAAAATAAGCAAAAAAGCACAGCACAAGCAAAAGGGAAACACCGCAACACAACTCCAAAAGAAGGATGTTAGATGGCGCTGGTGTCGGGCGTCGCTGGGGTGGTTCAGAAAGTATGGTTAGAGCCGCTGTGTCGGCTCACCCCACATATTGACGAAGGAATTCTCTAAATAGAAGACGACCTGTGAATAGTGGTTTTCACACGCCCTATCTTTATACACGACGCCCTTGGTGGTGCTCGCGCGAGGGTAGTAACCTCTGCATTCCATGCTTTAACTTTCTCTGGTATATTTGGAAGTTATTTATATCAGAAAAGTGACAAGAAGGACCTTTTCACCGGGCGACACAGGTCTCTCCCCAGAAATAGATTTTTCCTTCGTCAAAATCCCTTTTATAGTATAAGTTTCAATACAATTGGTGTCATATTAGTGGAGAAAAATGTACCGAAATTTTTTTTTTTTTAAATCATGATTTTTTGCTAATAAATCAGAGTTTTTGTTCAAATGACTTGAAATTTTTGTATGATGAAGGTACAGTATTATATATGCCTAAAACATATATAGAAATGGTTTATTTTTTAACAGTGTTACAATATGGACACGAGTTTATGGTATGACAATGAAACAATCTCCAATAGATTTAGTAGATTTGAGAACAAAACCCTCAGAAGGATATTGGGAGTTAAATGGCAGGGCAGGATTAGAAATTAAACTATAAGAGAGGTTACTTGAGTGCCATAATAATAAAAGCAATTTGTTAGAACAGTAGAGACAAGCGATAAACGTACACGAGACATCTCAATAGCAGGAAATAAGCAACTGCTAGTGGAGGCTTGCAAAGCAATCACAATAATAAAACATTGGACACGAAAATGAAGCCTGCTATGCATAAAGCAAAAAGGTAAAATAGAATACTTTTTATAAAAGCATTCTGCCACTACACTTAAACATACGAGTAAACATAAGGAACAGGGGAACTAGGTACCGTATTTTGAAATCAATTGTTGTACAATAAGGCTTCAAAATGTTGCACAATCATTAGAAAATCAACAATTCATTGAAAATATTATACATATGGACTAAAAAAAGTTGGAACAATTTACTAATTAAATGAAAATGTCGTAGTTTTACATGGGTCATACATCAGGAGCACTGGCAACAATCATACCATAGTTTTATTTCTCGCCAATAGATGGCATTACCGGTAAGTCAGAGTCCCGATCAGCTGATACTAATAAAAAAAAAATCACAGCACTTCAGATTTCATCGCTTTCATTTTAACGAATTCATTTTTAAAGTGCCAGTAATAATACCAGCAATAAAATAAGGATGTATCGTATTTAGGGTAGGTAAAAGTACTGAGCGTAAGCTGGGTTAGCGAGCGTCGGAGAGAAGATAACCCTAGGCCAAGACCTACAGATAGAGTAGGTCTGTTCACTTTTGAGCCCATATTCGACCCAGTCCGCGCATGTCGTAGTTCAAGTGAAAGACAGGTAGCCCCCTGCCTACTTCCCTTATTAGTCAACAGTAACAGCCGAAGGTATCAACTCATTTGTGTGAGCTGGAGCAATAATACAGGTTTACTATTTTGATACAAAAATTTGATAGCTCTTTCTTATAATATGCTTATATAAAAAAACTTCCGGTAGCCATAAATATGCCAAAGAATTGTGCAGCTTACAGGTGCAACTCCAACTGTGACAGGAATGGAGATCCTATGTTTCATTCTGTCCTCAAACATAATAAAACAAAGAAAAAATTTGATGAAATGAGTGTTGCTCATGAATGTACATACGACAAGGGAACAGACACGCTCTACTCTCCTAAGAGAAGAGTTCAGTGTGTAACATTAAGGGGATTGTTGGGTCCTAGAAACAGATCGTATATTATGATTTTGACCGTATGAAAAAAAAATCTTGTTTAAAATAAAAAATAAAATAAAAACATAAAAGCGATAGGATTTCCAGTTGTTGCTATAGTAAATGATCTTGACACTACAGATATTAAACTGTGGCAAAATTTAGGCATGACAATAGATAAACCTTTTACAAATGCTGCTGTTTCTGATAGGGACATCCATGTGTTTGTAGATGTTCCACATCTAATTAAGTTAGTTCGAAACCATTTCATTGACAAGGGCTTTATTTTTGTAACATCTCGAACATTTTTCAGAATCTGTATATTAAATCAAAATATGGCAAAGGAGTGGAGGGAAAAGAATAAAATGAGTAAGATGACAAAATTATTAAGATGAAAATGAGTAAGATTACAAAATGAGTAAGATGACAAAATGACTGATGTAATGTATTAAACGTACGGTGTAATTTTGAGTAATGTTTTTCTTTTTTTATCATTCTTCTTGTGTGTATACCAGTAACTATCTACTGTAGATTGAATATGATTTAATACTTTATAAGCATATATCTTGTTTTTTTTTCTTTGTTTTTTTTTTTTTGTACTTGAGTATAACTATTTTTTTTTTATTAAAATTATGTTAAAACATCTATGACATGTATACAATAACCCCCAATTAGAGAAATATTAATCATACACTTAGATTTTAGTAAAAAAAAAAAAAAAATTAAAAAAGAACAGATATAGCAAAATTCAGGTAAGAAAACAAAGGGTTTGGCCGGTCAATTTCACCTGCGTGACATGAGCGCTACCCTACTAAGCTGCGCGTGAACAGACCTACTCTATCTGTAGGTCTTGGCCTAAGCCCATGGGAGGTCTCAAACTTCACCTACGATGTATAAGACACAGGGCGATTTCTCGAGCAAAATTTTTGGAAAAAACGTGCATCCTATATGCCATCAAATATGGTAAACGTTATGAGACAAGGTTTGTTTCTTTCTGTTTCTATTCTTGACAAGATAAAATTACAGCAAACTTACCCCTCCCGTGAAGATCCTGACATTTCGACCTTCTTAATTTTGCCACAAGATGGCACTGATTTCTTTCTATTGGGATAACTCTGTAAGACGAAGAAGATATTCCTTCCTCGTTCACTACGTCCTGGAAATTCTATTCAATGGCAGTTTGGGATTTTTTCGTTTTTCCTCAATTTACGATTTCTTTTTTATCAAATTAGTTTCAATAACACCATGATAAATAGGACATACTTTTGTGGTATCTTCACTCAAAAGGTTTTCTGCAGTAAAATCCAAGTTCTTTAAGATATTGCTCAGTAAAATTGTTGTCTAGCAACTTTACTGTGGTCTCGTTTTTGGTAAATGAAATCCATTGGAAGAATTCTGCCGAGATATCTTTTGAGCAAGGGCACAATTAAAGTATACCTTTAATTAAAAGTTTATAAGTATAATAATGTACAGTACCTATACAGTATTATACGTTGTATGTATTTTATATGTCAATTTCCCATATAAGTCATTTATTGGTATGAAATCTGACCACATCGAAAATCACCTTTACGACATAGGTTGGGGTATCGCTGTACTGTATAGCATTTGGTGGGGAGGGTTAACGAAGGTGAAAAGACCAAAAATATAACTCACCGACTTTAGATTTGCTGACTCCTCTGCCAGTAAATAAATAGTTAGTTCAACTGGTTCATTTAAGTCCGTCATCGTTTCAGCATCTTGGTAGGTTGGCTGAATAACTTCTCTAACTGGAGACATTGTTGGTGAAGACATTGTTGGTGAAGCCATTTCATCTTTAGTCCAAATTTTTGGACTCACTGGTCGCACTGGTCGCATTTCCTCATCATCTGACCACGCGTAATTGGCAGGGACAATTCTTTTAAAATCGGGAGATTCACCTGATGAAGATCGTTCCCTTTTCACTTTCGGCCTGTTGATAAAAACGCACTGGTCAGTTTTGTATCAAAGCAGAATTATAATCAGACTTACGGAAAAAGAAAAATTAGAAAAAGAAACTTACTCTGAATAACATTACCAAATTTAATACTTCATCAACTGTTACTGACACCAAAAACTTTTATTCAAAGTGTTATATCAACACAAAAGCATATGCAACAAAGACATGATGAAATTCCTGAATCAAAAACTTAGCGCCATAGCCTCTGTACTGTAGTATGGTCTTTCAATGTATTGGGGTATAGTTTTCTTGCTTGAGGGTATACTTGGGCACACCATTCCACCTTATTTCTCTTCCTCTTGTTTTTCAAGTTTTTATTATTTATCTATAAAATATCTAGTTTAATGTTATTACTGCTCTTAGAATATTTTATTCTAATTATTCATTACTTGTACTTTATTCACTCGCTTATTTCCTTTCCTCACTAGGCTATTTTCCCTGTTAGACCCCTTGGGAATATAGCATCCTACTTTTCCAACTAGTGTTATAGCTTAGCTAATAAATAAAAATAAAGATGAAAATAAAGATAAAAATAAAAATAAAAAAATAATAAAAATAACAAAATTGAAATAAAAAAATTTAAAAATAAAAAATAATAAAAAAAAATAATTAAAAAATAATAAAAAATACTAAAATAATAAAATAACAAATAAATAGAAAGAAAGAAAAATAAATAATAATAATAACAATAATAATAATAACTATAAATAATATTAACAATAATAATAATAAATAAAAATAAATAATAATAATAAAAAATAAATAATAAATTATAATAATAATAGTAAGAATAATAAATCAATAATAAATAATAAATGATAAATAATTAATAACAATAATAATAATAAATATATAATAATAATATTTAATAATAAAAAGATAATCATAATAAAAATGATAAATTTGTCCTAAATTGTATTTTTCCTAGCTATACAAACCCATAATCATTTAATATGGGAATTCGCTTCAACTCAGCTGAATCAACCGAAGAGACAGAAAAGCAGGCAGTTGTGCTGATTGGTTGGCTGGCGGTATGGGGTGGAGCTTAGCTCCGGCCCCCCCCACCCCCAGCCCACTTTCCTCATTCAAACGCTTTAGGCTCAATGTGGAACATGAGAGGGGTGGTAAAAGCGGCCATTTACATTAAATGATTATGGGTTTGTATAGCTAGGAAAAATACAATTTAGGACAAATTGTTATTTGTTCATACGCGATACACAAACCTCGTAATCATTTAATATATGAAGACTCACTGTGGGAAGTCTGCCTTTGCTACTTGTGAACAGCTAACTGCCCGGATATAGACCTGGTCTCGAATGAGAGCAGAGGACTACATCCACGTACCCCAGTCTCTCGACCCGACATGATGATGGTGGGGTCTGAGAGACTGGGAACTGGGTCGCACGATGGGTAATAGCATCGCGTGACCTGAGAAGGTGAATGTAAGAGAAACTCGACCCTAGGGTCACAGTGACTGGATGAACCTCCGTAACTAAAAGGCAAAGGGTTTATACATCCACCATCTTCCCTGCCTAGCAGAAGACGGGGGAGAATACCTGTAAATAAACTCTAGCAACCTTACCTAGGTAGATTTGTCTTGATGTATGGGACTCCAAGGGAGGAGAGAGAGAAAGGCGGAGCACATGCACACTGCTTTCACACTGCCAAACATACCATAAAAATCAAGACAAGAAACTTGTCTTAGAGGAACTGGAGAACTACCACAGGGCCAAGAACAAAGGTGTCCAAGGACTTGTGTGTAAACTCCCTCAGGAAAAAGGCCGTAAAGGTGGTCTGGCGTTTCCATACGCCAGCCTTCAGCACTTGGCCCACAGCAACATTTCTCTTGAAAGCGAGTGTGGGGGAAATACCCCTGATCTCCTGAGCTTTAACTCTCGCTGGTGCTTGGACTCTTGAAGTCTCATACGCCTTACGGATGGTTTCACAGATCCAGAAGGATATCGTGTCCCTCAACACCTCCCTCTTGGCTCTGCCGGTGCTAATGAAGAGTCGTCGATACTAAGGTCTGAGATGCCGAGTTCGCTTAAGATAGCGCCGGAGACACCTGACGGGACAGACAAGCCTCTCACCTGAACCACCACTCGCCGCCTCCTTCCAACCCTCTGCATGAGTGACATTACAAGAGAGGCCGTGTAACTTCCAGACTCTCTTCCCCGATGCTAAGACTAGCAGAAAAACAGTCTTAGGGGTCAAGTGCCTGTCTGAGGCACGGCTCAGGGTTCGTACGGAGCACGAGTACGAGACCCAAGAACTAGAGTGACATCCCACTGGGGAACTCAAAGTTCCCTCGGGGGACATGACTGTTTGAAGCTCTTAATGAGCATAGAAACCTCCAGGGCGTTGGAGATATCTATGCCCTTTAGACGGAACACCATTGCAAGGGCAGACCTGTACCCTTTAAAGGCAGAAACTGAGAGCTTATCCCTGCGAAGAAAGAGTAGGAAGTCTGCAATCTGAGTCAGAGAGGCTTCGACCGGAGAGATACCCCTTCCACTACACCAATTACAGAAGACTGACCACTTCCCCTGGCAGACTGAGGAGGAGGATCTTCTAAGGTACCCTGACATCTCTCTTGCAGCGAGTCGCGAAAAGCCTCACGTTTTGAGGAGATGCTGGATAGTCTCCATGCGTGAAGTCTGAGCGACTGCACTGCCTGGTGGTACCTGCTCGACAAGGGTTGCCGAAGGAGATTGGGCCAGTGTGGTAGCTCTCTCGGTGCCTCGACCCGGAGCGACAGCAGATCGGGAAACCACTCCATGTGTGGCCATAGCGGAGCAATTAGAGTGATCCTGAGTCCTGGGGTTACTAGGACCCGGGACAGGATTGCGCGAAGAAAGCAAAAAGGGGGAAAACGCGTAGCAATCCAGTAGATCTTAAGGATGTTGCAGTGCGTCCTCGAATGCAACCACGGAATCTGGTACTGGAAAACAAAACACGGGAAGCTTGGCATTGTGCCGTATTGCGAATAGGTCGATGCATGGTTCTATCCAGAGGTTGAGTACTTGACTCGCTACCCAAGGGTGAAGAGACCATTCTGCCCCTATTACCTGGTCTCTGCGACTTAGAGCGTTTGCCAGAACATTTCTCTTGCCAGGAATGTACCAGGCTGACAAGGTTACCTGTTGACTCTCTGCCCACAGAAACACCCGCCTCGTCTACTGCTGCAAGGGACGTGAGAGCGTGCCCCCCTTGCTTGTTGACGTACACGACCACGGACGTGTTGTCGCTCATCAGCACTACTCAAACGGGCCTGGAAATGAATAAGTGCTCTTGAGACTGCCATCACTTCCAGCACGTTGATGTGCAGGTGTTTCTCTTCTTCCGACCACACACCTGACACGACTAGGTCGTCCAGGTGTGCACCCCAACCTTCCGTGGACGCGTCAGTGAACAGACGGAACTGAGGTGGAGGAGGGTTTATGAAAACCCTCTCATGAGGTTGTCCTCGTTTAGTCACCAAAGGAGATCCTCCTTTACCTCGCGTTCCATGAGAACCTGACGAGAGGGAGAATCGGTGGCTGCCGACCACTGCTCCTTCAGACACCACTGAAGGGTGCGGAGATGGATCCCCCCCGAAAGGAACAAGCTTCTCCAGCGAGGAGAGGTGACCTAGAAGAGCTTGCCACTGGAGGGCTGGAAGTTGTTCCTGCGACAGGAACGGCTGCGCAACCTCTCTGAGTCTGCTGATCCGTTCTTCCGAGGGAAGAGCACGAGCTGCTGCTGAGTCAATCAGCATTCCCAGATACTTCACCTTCTGATTGGGAATGAGGTTCGACAAAATGCCAGAAGCGAGTCTCGGTCCTGAATCAAATCCTCCTGCGAGGAAGCGAGAATCAGCCAGTCGTCGAGATACATCAGTAGGCGGATGCCCCTCGAGTGGGCCCAATCTGCTACCGTCATGAACACTCGCGTGAACACTTGGGGAGCTGTGCGCAGTCCGAACCACAGGACTATGAACTGGTACACTGTGCCCTGGAAAGTGAATCAGAGGTAATTTCGAGACAACTGATGAACTGGTACTTGGAAGTACGCGTCCCTCAAGTCTATCAAAAGCATGAAGTCGTACTGCCTGATGACTAACAGCACAGCGCTAACTGTCAGTAACTTTAACGGAGTTTGCTGAACAAAATTGTTCAATGGCGAAAGGTCGATGATCGGTCTCCAACCTCCTGTCGCCTTCTCAACAAGGAAGAGACGACAGTAGAACCCTGGTGACTGATTGTGTACGACTTCTAGTGCCTCCTTCTCCAACATTTCCTGGACTTCCGCCTCTAAGGCCAGAGCCTTCGGAGATGTTGGAGCGTATGTGTGGAACAGCTATTGGTGTGGAGGATAGAGGGGGCCCATGAAGCACGAATGGAAGCTTGTACCCTTCGTGAAGGGTCAACACTACCCATTCCTCGGCCGCGAGGTGCTGCCACATCGCCCAATGACGCGATAGGCATCCCCCTACCTTCGGCAGCATGGGAAGGGGAAAGCCAAGCTCAGCATTTCCCTTTCCCTCGCTTGCCCCTGTTCTTTCCATGACGTGGAGGAGCTCCCGAGGGAGACTGAAAGGTCTGTTTGGGAGCAGATCCCTTCTGAACGGGAGCAGATCCCTTCTGAACAGGAGCAGGTCTCGGCTGCACAGGAGCAGCAGGAGCACGACCAGCGGTACCCTTGCTAATTCCCGTGGGCTTGGCCTGACTCGGCCTGGCCGCGGACGGTTTCGCGGGACCAGGTACCTTGAAACTCGCAGCCTGCGCCTGGTGGATAATGGAGTCCTTCGAGTCGAGGCGCCATTTATCCCGCGCGGCCCGAAATTCCTCTGGTTGGAAGAGAGGAGTTGCAGCTCTGATAAGAGCGTTCCCAAGTGCCAGGGCCTCTCTGGAACCAATCTGTCTCGCCAAACAAGCAGCTACTGCCTCGTGCTTTTTGAGGATAAAATTGGCATACTGGATAGCAAGCTGGTCCAAGAGAAAGGCAACAGCTTTCCCACCAGAGAAAGCCAGGTTCCTGTACTGCTCCATGTCTTCGGGGGTAGCGAGCTTGGTGTCCCGCGCGAACACTGTGGCTGTACCACACTAGTGGTCGAGCCTCGAAGCAGCCTGAAGAGCAGCTACAGAGATGGACTCCATGGTTGAAATCTCAGATGCCGAGAAGGAGACACTCTGAGATTTCAAATTCTTGACCGAAGAACCCCCAGCAAGCGCTCCGACTGCGGGGTCGAGAGGGAGAGGACAAGGCACAGAAGACTCTGTGAAGTAGTACCTCTTCTGTTGCTGGGGTAGTTAAGGGAGAAGCTTATTCGAACCTTGACTCCTAAGCAAGTCACCAGGACCTGCGATCTGGTCACTCACTCAGTCCAATGCTCGAGCAGCCTGTCTCGACCAAGGTAGCTTAAAGGGCCCTGAACTACCTTCGGGAACTCCCCATAGGATCTCAAAGGTTGTACACTTATCCTCAGACGCTACCGCAGGAGGAGCCCTGAGGACATTAATCTCACGCATGAGATTAATGACCTCTATGAACTGCGAATCCGCCTCGGGATCTTCCGTCTCCCTGGCAGGTGAAGGTTCTGAAGGTGGCTGATCCCTCGGTCCCACTACATCCACAGGTGTAGGGGAAGCAACATGCTGCACGGATGATGACATCCCCCATGAATACGCTCGCTCTGGTCCTAAGACCGAACCAGGCGTGTATTCAGGAGTTGAGGAAGAACCCTGGCAGGGTTCATCCCTGACGGAATGCATCGAGGTTCCCACTGCGTGACTGGTCGCTGCGAGCCCCACGAAGCTCCCGAAGGAGCTCGAGCACGAGTGGGGTCGCTGGGGACTGCAGCGCTCACACCAGGAGGTGTAGACAGGTTAGTCGCACGAGAGGTGTGCGCGGCCTCACCTGTTACACGGCCAGAAAGCATGGGGGTTGGCTGCACCGCGCGTGGGCGGTATGCGCAAGAGCTAGCCTGGTCGTGCGCGACCGGCCCCCATGTCGCGGGCTGAGCCGCGAGGTGGCTCCATGCAGGGCCCAAGTCGCGCCGGTTGAGTGCACAGCTGTCTGGGCCTGCTCCCTGCTCACGCGACACACAAGTTGCGGAGTAGGTCCGGCTGGCTACCCCTGTGGAGATAGTCGTGCGTACCGCGGATTCTTCACGATAGACCACAGCTGTGATTTCTCATGCGGAAGGTGGGACTCTCATTTACCCGCTCAAGAGCAGTTCAACTCGAGTCTGAACAGCAGCTCGGGGGCCCAAGGACCCCATCACCGTGCTATGGGAGACGATACCTACATCCTCAAGCGCGGTTGTTGTGCACGGAGGCCTTGCGCGAGATTCGCAGTGAACAATCCCACAAGCGCAGGGAACACGGGAATCTCTCGCGTTGCCCTCATCCTCCAGAAGAGGTGTCTCGGGCGCCATGTCCCTTCGATTGTGACTGGCCTTCTAGCCCTCTTCGCTTTCCTCTTCTTCCCCTTCCTCTTTCTCCTTGGGGGAGAAGAGTCAGAGTCAGAAGATGAAGACAAAGAAGAGGAGAGAGAGGAGGAGGAACTAGGAGAGGAATACCGCCCACGCTTCCTCTTCTTGTGCGACCTCTGAGGTACTGAAACAGTGGTCGAGGCAACAGCAGACGATACTGGACGAGGATAAACAAATGTATCTTCTGCTAAAATCAAAGTAAAGGGTGCACAGAATTTCTGCTTCAAATCCATAGGAGCCATGTCCGTAGGAAGAGCCGTGGTCAGTGAATATGGTGAACCTGAAAAACATCTTGTATCAGCAGGAGTTTTAGCAGATTTTAATTTTAAATGACTTGCTGGCGAAGCTGTAAAGGGTTTGCAAGCAGTGGTTAACGAAATCTGTGTTTAAAACATTACTGTCCCTTGTTTTAACAGGGAGTCTTGCAATTATTTTACCTTTGGAAAAAGTTTGGTATTTTGCCAGGAACAAATGCTTTCTCAGGTACATGGTCAACAACAACAGGGGCATCAGGGAACATGGGAGTTGATAAAGTTACAAAATTAGTTACATTCATGTGTTCATCAACAATCGGATCATTCAAATGACGTTCAAGCTCATCCTCCAGAGGTAAACGGCGTTTTAACAAATTCAAGTCAGGCTTACCTGATAATTCGAGAAACGCCCAAAGTTTCCCCATCTTACCAGGCAACGTGTCGTCATCGGTATTAGACGGTCCAACAATCTGTCGGGTGTCCCTCGAGATCGCCGAGAGGGCGTAAGTAGACTTTGCTGTGGCAGTCTCTTGAGACGACACACTTACCAGTAGCCCCCCTTCTTCGAAAGAGGCGAGCTCTCCGAAGCAAAAGAAGCTTTGAGGGTACGGCAATATTTGTGTCGATTCTCAAAAGCTTGCCACTGCAAGGCTGGCAAGGATTCACACTCACAGCAGGGAGAACCTTGAGAGCAAGGTTTTCCCCTGCATGTCGGGTAGAGCGTGCGCGGGTCTACAGAAGGTGACGAAAGCCACCTACTGCAGCGCCCGCCATAGCCTACACGACATTGCATCTTACAAGTAACTTTCTCCTCCATAACAATCACACAATCACTAGTACACAAGAACAAGAGAAGGCAAAGGGCTGCAGCGTAGAGAGCGGAGTATAGCACAACCACCCACATTGAGCCGAAGGGAGTGAATGAGAAATGTGGGCTGGCGGTGGGGGGGGGGGGCTGAGCTCTGCCCCATTCCACCAGCCAACCAATCAGCACAACTGCCTGGTTTTCTTTCTCTTCAGCTGTTTCAGCTGCGCTGAAGCGAATTCCTATATTAAATGATTACGAGGTTTGTATATCGCATCGGAACAAATAATAATAACAATAATGATAATAATAATAATAATAATAATGATAATAATAATAATAAATAATAATAATAATAAAAATGATAATAAATATAAAGATAAATAAAAATGTTATTTTCCTTAGTAAAATAAATTTTTTAATATACTTATCCGATGATCATGTAGCTGTCAACTCTGTTGCCCGACAGAAAAAACCTAAGGTCGGGATACGCCAGCGATCGCTATACAGGTGGGGGTGTACAACAACAGCGCCATCTGTCGAGTAGGTACTCAGGTACTTCTTGTCAACAAGAACCAATTTTCTCCTCGGTCCACTGGGTCTCTATGGGGAGGAAGGGAGGGTCCTTAAATTCATGATCATCGGGTAAGTATATTCAAAAATTTATTTTACTAAGGAAAATAACATTTTTCAATATTAATCTTACCCGATGATCATGTAGCTGATTCACACCCAGGGGGATGGGTGGAGACCAGCATACATGTTAACATTAGAAGCTAAGTATCCCGTATTTCATTTTAGCAGTTATTCAAAATAACAAACATAAAATAAATAAGTACCTGGTAAGGAAGTCGACTTGAACCATTACTCTGCCTTTTTAAGTACGTCTTCCTTACTGAGCCTAGCGATCCTCTTAGGATGCTGAGCGACTCCTAGGTGCTGAAGTATGAAGGGCTGCAACCCATACTAAAGGACCTCATCACAACCTCTAATCAAGGCGCTTCTCAAGAAAGAATTTGACCACCCGCCAAATCAACCAGGATGCGGAAGGCTTCTTAGCCTTCCGTACAACCCAAAAACAACAATAAAAAGCATTTCAAGAGAAAGATTAAAAAAGGTTATGGGATTATGGGAATGTAGTGGTTGAGCCCTCACCTACTACTGCACTCGCTGCTACGAATGGTCCCAGGGTGTAGCAGTTCTCGTAAAGAGACTGGACATCTTTAAGGTAAAATGATGCGAACACTGACTTGCTTCTCCAATAGGTTGCATCCATTACACTCTGCAGAGAACGGTTCTGTTTGAAGGCCACTGAAGTAGCGACAGCTCTAACTTCATGTGTCCTTACCTTCAGCAAAGCATGGTCTTCTTCCTTCAGATGAGAATGGGCCTCTCTAATCAAAAGCCTGATGTAATAAGAAACTGCGTTCTTAGACATCGATAAAGCAGGTTTCTTAATAGAACACCATAAAGCTTCTGATTGTCCTCGTAATGGCTTTGTACGTCTTAAATAGTACTTAAGAGCTCTTACTGGGCATAGTACTCTCTCTTGTTCGTTACCAACCAAGTTGGACAGGCTTGGGATCTCGAACGACTTGGGCCAAGGACGAGAAGGAAGCTCGTTTTTAGCTAAAAAACCAAGCTGTAAGGAACATGTAGCCGTTTCAGATGTAAAACCTATGTTCCTGCTGAAGGCGTGAATCTCACTGACTCTTTTAGCTGTTGCCAAGCAAACGAGGAAAAGAGTCTTTAATGTGAGATCCTTAAAAGAGGGTTCTAGGAATTCTTGCCGCATACATTTTCGCCGTAGGACTTTTTGTCACGGACTTTTTGCCGTAGGAAACTTTGCCACTAGGTATTTTTGCCGTAAGGAATTCTTGCCGCAAATTGCATATTACTTTTATAATTTAAAGGTATAAAAAAATAAGTATAGTGGCCTACATACATACATCTAATGCGATGGATGGTCTCTGATAATTAGCTCTTACTTATGAAGTTTTAAACAAGCAGTTTTAGCCCATACATACACTCCACTGGTCTTTGATAAATAGCTCGTGCTTCTAAAGTTTAAAACAAGTCGTTTATAAACAAGAAGTATACATACCTACTTACATACATACATACACACATACATCTAATTAGCTCTTACTTAGTAAGTTTTAAACAAACAGTTTTTAGCATACATACATACACTCTATTACATACATGAATGCCGTATAATTAATAAAATATATCTAAATTATGAGTATAAAAGGGTATGAAAATAATAGTGTATTATAAAACAAAGTTTATTTATTTAAAAAAGTAATAAATTTAAGAGCAATTGAAGTTACAATAAATATTCAAATATTCATCATTGTCAAAATAAAATCAATAACAAAGGTATTACAATATAGAAGGTTTATTTATTTAAAATTCAAAATATTTGAAAAAAAAAAAACTTTAATCAAGTTTAGAATGAGTGCAAATTCATTGCAATACTCCGTAAATAGTGTACTTTACGCTGAAAATCATATCTCGAAACAATTCTTTGTATTCTTACGTAAACATCTTTGTACTTTTTCTTCATGTGAGATGCTTCGCCACGTTCAATATCAATTCTTTTCTTTTTTGCTAGACTCTCTTCGTTTTTCAAAAGGTTAATTAATTGTCAAATATTTGGGTGGAATTTTGTAACAGAACTTTGCAAGGCATTATGAAACCCTTCTACACTATTATTGGTGTTTGGTAACTTATTTAGTCCGTTCATAAACATTCCACATATCCACAGGAATACATACATAGATGTGTGTGTATGTACGTATGCAAGTAGGTATGTAACAACTTGTTTTAAACTTTAGAAGCACGAGCTATTTATCAAAGACCAGTGGAGTGTATGTATGGGCTAAAACTGCTTGTTTAAAACTTCATAAGTAAGAGCTAATTATCAGAGACCATCCATCGCATTAGATGTATGTATGTAGGCCACTATACTTATTTTTTATACCTTTAAATTATAAAAGTAATATGCAATTTGCGGCAAGAATTCCTTACGGCAAAAATACCTAGTGGCAAAGATTCCTACGGCAAAAAGTCCGTGACAAAAAGTCCTACGGCGAAAATGTATGCGGCAAGAATTCTGGTCACCTTAAAAGAGGCTGATTGAAGCGGTTCGAACCTTGCTGACATCAGGAACCTTAAAACCCCGTCTAGGTTCCAGCCTGGTGTGGCTAACCGACGCTCCTTTGAGGTCTCAAAAGACTTAAGGAGGTCCTGTAGATCTTTGTTGGTGGAAAGATCTAAGCCTCTGTGGCGGAAGACCGCTGCCAACATGCTTCTGTAACCTTTGATCGTAGGAGCTGATAGGGATCTTACATTCCTTAGATGTAAAAGGAAGTCAGCTATCTGCGTTACAGAGGTACTGGTTGAGGAAACTGAATTCGCCTTGCACCAGCTTCGGAAGACTTCCCATTTTGACTGGTAGACCTTGAGAGTGGATGTCCTCCTTGCTCTGGCAATCGCTCTGGCTGCCTCCTTCAAAAAGCCTCTAGCTCTAGAGAGTCTTTCGATAGTCTGAAGGCAGTCAGACGAAGAGCGTGGAGGCTTGGGTGTACCTTCTTTACGTGCGGCTGACGCAGAAGGTCCACTCTTAGAGGAAGAGTCCTGGGAACGTCCACTAGCCATTGCAGTACCTCGGTGAACCATTCTCTCGCGGGCCAGAGGGGAGCAACCAACGTCAACCGTGTCCCTTCGTGAGAGGCGAACTTCTGCAGTACCTTGTTGACAATCTTGAACGGAGGGAACGCATACAGGTCTAGATGGGACCAATCCAGAAGAAAGGCATCTACGTGAACTGCTGCTGGGTCCGGAATCGGTGAGCAATAATTCGGGAGCCTCTTGGTCATCGAGGTAGCGAACAGATCTATGGTGGGCTGACCCCACAGGGCCCATAGTCTGCTGCAAACATTCTTGTGAAGGGTCCACTCTGTGGGGATGACCTGACCCTTCCGGCTGAGGCGATCTGCCATGACATTCATGTCGCCTTGAATGAACCTCGTTACCAGCGAAATCTTTCGATCTCTTGACCAGGTGAGGAGGTCCCTTGCGATCTCGAACAACTTCCTCGAATGAGTCCCTCCTTGCTTGGAGATGTACGCCAAGGCAGTAGTGTTGTCGGAGTTCACCTCCACCACCTTGCCTAGAAGGAGGGACTTGAAGTTTCTCAAGGCCAGATGAACTGCCAATAGCTCCTTGCAGTTGATGTGAAGTGTTCTTTGCTCCGGATTCCACGTGCCCGAGCATTCCCGTCCGTCCAGTGTCGCACCCCAGCCCGTGTCCGATGCGTCCGAGAAGAGAAGGTGGTCGGGGGTCTGAACAGCCAATGGTAGACCTTCCTTGAGAAGAATGCTGTTCTTCCACCACGTCAGCGCAGACCTCATCTCTTCGGATATAGGAACTGAGACCGCTTCTAGCGTCATGTCCTTTCTCCAGTGAGCAGCTAGATGATACTGAAGGGGGCGGAGGTGGAGTCTCCCTAACGCGATGAACTGGGCCAGCGATGAAAGTGTCCCTGTTAGACTCATCCACTGCCCGACTGAACATCGGTTCCTTCTCAGCATGCTCTGGATGCATTCTTGGGCTTGACTGATTCTGGGGGCCGACGGAAAAGCCCGAAAAGCTCGACTCTGAATCTCCATACCTAGATAGACAATGGTTTGGGATGGGACGAGTTGGGACTTCTCTATATTGACCAGGAGACCCAATTCCTTGGTCAGATCCATAGTCCATCTGAGATTCTCCAGACAGCGACGACTTGACGGAGCTCTTAAAAGCCAGTCGTCCAAATAGAGGGAGGCTCTGATGTCTGCCAAGTGAAGGAATTTGGCAATATTCCTCATCAGTTTGGTAAACACAAGAGGTGCCGTGCTTAGGCCAAAGCACAGGGCTTGGAACTGGTAAACGACCTTTCCAAAGACGAACCTTAGGAAAGGTTGGGAGTCTGGATGGACGGGGACATGAAAGTACGCGTCTTTTAGGTCCAACGAGACCATCCAGTCTTCCTTCCTGACCGATGCTAGCACCGACTTCGTCGTCTCCATTGTGAACGTCTGCTTGGTGACAAAGACATTCAGAGCACTGACGTCCAGCACCGGTCTCCAGCCTCCTGTCTTCTTCGCTACCAGGAAGAGACGGTTGTAGAAGCCCGGGGATTGATGGTCCCGGACTATGACTACCGCTCCCTTTTGTAGCAAGAGAGACACCTCTTGCTGCAAAGCTAGCCTCTTGTCCTCCTCCTTGTAGTAGGGAGAGAGGTTGATGGGAGTAGTTGCTAGAGGGGGATTGCGCCAGAACGGAATCCTGTACCCCTCTCTTAGCAACTTCACAGACTGAGCGTCTGCACCTCTGCTCTCCCAAGCCTGCCAGTAGTTCTTGAGCCTGGCTCCCACTGCTGTCTGGAGAGGTAGGCAGTCAGATTCTGCCTTTTGAGGACTTGGAACCCTTCTTCTTTTTGCCACGATGACTGTCGGCACGGGTACCTCCTCTGCTGGAGGTTCTGCCACGAAAGGGCGGGATGAACCTAGATGCTGGTGTGTCCATCCTAGGTCTAGGCACGGAAGGTAAAGCTGTGACTTTACGTGCGTAAGAAGCCACCAGGTCATGGGTATCCTTCTGGATCAACGAGGCAGCAATCCCCTTGATCAGCTCTTCCGGAAAGAGACACTTGGAAAGCGGAGCAAACAACAACTCCGACTTCTGGCATGGTGTGATCCCCGCAGACAAGAAGGAGCAAAGATGATCTCTCTTCTTAAGCACTCCAGACACGTACGAAGCCGCAAGCTCACCAGACCCATCCCGAATGGCTTTGTCCATGCTAGACATGATAAGCATGGCAGAGTCCTTATCCGAAGGGGAGGTCTTTCGGCTTAACGCTCCCAAACACCAGTCGAGGAAGTTGAAGATCTCAAAAGCACGAAAAACTCCCTTCAACAGATGGTCCATGTCAGAAAAGGACCAGCAAATCTTAGATCGTCTCATAGCCAGCCTGCGGGGAGAGTCAACCAGACTTGAGAAGTCGCCCTGGGCAGAGGCAGGAACTCCCAAGCCGGGTTCCTCTCCCGTGGCATACCAGACGCTAGATTTGGAAGCAAGCTTGGTAGGCGGAAAGATGAAGGCAGTCTTCCCCAGTTGCTTCTTGGACTGCAACCACTCTCCCAGTACCCTCAAAGCTCTCTTGGATGAGCGCGCAAGTACGAGTTTCGTAAAGGCAGGAGCTGCTGACTGCATGCCTAAAGCGAACTCGGAGGGAGGTGAGCGCAGGGTTGCAGACACAAACTGTTCCGGATACAGTTCCCTAAACAGGGCAAGGACTTTCCTAAAGTCTATGGAGGGAGGCGTAGACTTGGGTTCTTCTATGTCGGAGTGCGGATCGTCCAAATGCGCAGCTTCGTCATCATCAGATACTCCATCATCCAAAAGCTGAGGAGGAAGTGGCAAAGGTGGAGCAGAAAGCTGAACGGCTGGATCAGGCAGCACGGGTGCATGCGTAGCTGCACTGGATCCAACATCATGCCGCTGCTGGTCAGTCTGCGAGCTGGCAACAACAAAAGCGGAGTGCTGGTGCGTGGGATGGACTGCCGTGGGTTGCGGAGACTGCCGCATTGCGTCAAAACACAGCAGCTTGACAGCACCTTCCCACTGCTGATGCGGTAGCTCACGCATGTCAACGGAGGGTGCCGCATGAACATGCGTCTGGCAGGGTCGACTGCGCATCGGTGGTGGAGCTCTCACAGGTGGAGTGTGGGAGCAGGCAGCCGCAGTATCTGCTGAGCGCACAACCGTGGCAGGTTGTAGGTTAACAGGTGCAGTGTCAACCTTCTCAGCACGATACTCCTGCATGAAGGAAGCAAGCTGAGACTGCATAGTCTGCAGCATGGACCACTTAGGGTCTACCGTGGTTGGTGCGGCAACAGACGGAGTGATTGCCTGCTGCGGAACCACTCTACCTCTCTTGGGAGGTGTGCAGTCTTCGGAAGACTGCGGCGAGTCCGAACTGACCCAGTGGCTACACCTGGGCCGTTGGACTCGCTCGGAAGGGACCTTGCGCTTGAGAGGTCGTGAGACCTTGGTCCAACGTTTCTTCCTAGAAACTTCTTCCACAGACGAGGAATGAATGGGCTCACTCGTCTGTTTGTGGATGGGACGATCTCTGACAGATACGTCCGCAACCACTGAGGGTACATCCGTACGCTGATCAAGGCCTGTCGAACCCTTTGGTCCTTCGACATTGCTTCTCCCCTGGGCTTGGGAGCTTGCAAGAGGTCCCGGACTGGGAGGACGACTGGCACGAACAGATGCACCCTCATGCGCAACACTGACACTGACACTTCTCACCGCACTTGCACTCACTACACTTCCCACTGCACTTTTCGCTTTCAACTCTTTGACATCGGCCAAAAGTTGATTCTGGTCATTAGCTAATGACTCCACTCTGTCACCAAGAGCCTGAATGGCACGCATCATGTCCGCCATGGAGGGTTGAGCACTAGTAGCAGGGTCGGGAGTCACCACTACAGGGGAAGGAATAGGTTGAGGGGCATGGGGAGAGGAAAAATCAAACGAGCGAGAGAGAACTCCTCCTGATCCTATCCTTCTCTAGCCTACGTGCATTCTTTAGAAATTCATTAAAATCGAATTCCGAAAGCCCAGCGCATTCCTCACATCGATCTTCCAATTGACAGGATTTACCCCTACAATTGGAACAAACGGTGTGAGGATCTATAGAGGCCTTCGGCAGACGCCTAGAACAGTCCCTAGCGCTACACTGCCTGTACTTAGGGACTTGAGAATGGTCAGACATCTTGAATTCTTGAATTAGCCAAAGGGGGGAATCCAAAATCTAGCAAAGTTCATCAACAATTAATCCAAATCTAATCAAAAAGCTTGATAAGCTAATGATAATAGTTCCTGAATAGCGAAAGCTAAAATCTAGAGCGAATACATCACCAAATGCGTGAAAACAACTCCAGAAACAACAGCGTATCCAAGTAGGTCTTGCCGGTGGCACGACAGAGGAAAAATTGGTTCTTGTTGACAAGAAGTACCTGAGTACCTACTCAACAGATGGCGCTGTTGTTGTACACCCCCACCTGTATAGCGATCGCTGGCGTATCCCGACCTTAGGTTTTTTCTGTCGGGCAACAGAGTTGACAGCTACATGATCATCGGGTAAGATTAATATTGAAAAATAATAAATAATAATAATAATAATAATAATAATCCCTAAAATGAAACTTACTTAGCTAATCAATATGACTCGGACAGCTTGTCAATTATATACAGTACATACAGTACAGATGTGCAAATTACTATTATGTTGAAAACTTAGGCAGGCTTTCATAAGAGAAATTAACAAGTGTACATGTCAGGTGTCCATCTCCTTTGAAATTATAATTTCTGTATGATTCTTAAGTCTGAAACACACACAAACAAAAAAAATCTTTTTAAGAGTCTTGCCTTTCATGAAAAATATATAGGCTTAATTTTTTCTTATAATTTAAGAAACATCTAGCATATTGATTATATTGATTCCATACATGATATTTTCTGAATGGTGTTGGTAAAAGTAAAATATCCTTTTTTTGATAGTTTTTTCTTTTTTTAACTATCTTCCTAATCCTGAAAAATTAAAATACCAAAAAAAAAAGAGAGAGAGAGAGAGAGAGAGAGAGAGAGAGAGTGTAATTGCACATTTATTTCGTTACTGAGAGAGAGAAATATGGTGAATAAAATTAAGGCAATCTTCTAACTTTCCCCCAAAGAGTTGTGGCTGATAATGTAATAGCCTACAAATACGTAGTATTGTGATTGCAAAAGCAGAAAAGTATTATAAAATCTAAAAAAAAATCACAGCTTTACATTGTATCATAAATCTCCATACTAAGTATACTATCATAATTCACCTTGGTTTTACAGTTATGGAATAATTTCAAGTCATAACTTAAAACAAAAACCCTGTAATTTGTAAAAGTTAGTTGGATATTTTATAAAAAAATCATCATCATTATCATCATCATCTCATCCTACACCTATTGACACAAAGGGCCTTGGTTAGATTTCATCAGTCGTCTCTATCTTAAGCTTTTAAATCAATATTTCTCCATTCATCATCTTCATGCTTCATAGTCCTCAGCTATGTAGGCCTGGGTCTTCCAACTCTTCTAGTGCCTTCTGGAGCCCAAATAAATGTTTAGTTAACTAATCTCAGCAATTGCAACAAATTAATTCAAAATAAACCACTCTCAATAAGATGAATGGCACATTTCCTATCTCTCTATGGTAAATAAACGAAGTACTGTACTATGCAATGACTCTTTTAGTGTGAAGGAACAGGTTGAAAAGGTAAGGATCAATTTTCAGAGCTTCAGTTCACATCTCCAGACTTGCCTCATTCGTCAACGTTTGCAGTAAATTTTTACCATACCTCAGATATAAAACATCTTGAAGTAAGAAAAGATATAGAGGAAAGAACAAGAAAAAATGTTATTTTTATAATAAAATAAATTTTTGAATATACTTACCCGGTGATTATATAAGCTGCAACTCTGTTGCTCGACAGAAAACTCTACGTTAAAAATCCGCCAGCGATCGCTATGCAGGTAGGGGGTGTACTTCAACAGCGCCATCTGTCGTGCAGGTACTCAGTACTCAATGTAAACAAAGAACTCAATTTTCTCCTCGGTCCACTGCGTCTCTATTGGGGAGGAAGGGAGGGTCCTTTAATATATAATCACCGGGTAAGTATATTCAAAAATTTATTTTATTATAAAAATAACATTTTTCAATATTTAACTTAGCCGGTGATTATATAAGCTGATTCACACCCAGGGGGGTGGGTAGAGACCAGCAATAAATGTTTACATTATTATGAGCTAAGGATTTTTTATTTCATTTTAGCAGTTATCAAAATAACAAACTTAAAATAAATAAGTACCTGGTAAGGAAGTCGACTTGAACAATTACTCTGCCTTTTTAAGTACGTCTTCCTTACGGAGCCTCGCGATCCTCTTAGGATGCTGAGCGACCCCTAGGAGCTGAAGTATCAAGGGTTGCAACCCATACAACAGGACCTCATCAAAACCTCTAATCTAGGCGCTTCTCAAGAAATGACTTTGACCACCCGCCAAATCAAGTAGGATGCGAAAGGCTTCTTAACCTTCCGGACAACCCATAAACAATAATAAAACATTTCAAGAGAAAGATTAAAAAGGTTATGGAATTAGGGAATTGTAGTGGTTGAGCCCTCACCCACTACTGCACTCGTTGCTACGAATGGTCCCAGAGTGTAGCAGTTCTCGTAAAGAGACTGGACATTCTTAAGATAAAAAGACGCGAACACTGACTTGCTTTTCCAATAGGTTGCGTCGATTATACTTTGCAGAGATCTATTTTGTTTAAAGGCCACGGAAGTTGCGACAGCTCTAACTTCGTGTGTCCTTACCTTCAGCAAAGCTTGGTCTTCCTCATTCAGATGGGAATGAGCTTCTCGTATTAACAGTCTGATAAAATAGGATAAAGCATTCTTTGACATAGGCAAAGATGGTTTCTTAACTGAACACCATAAAGCTTCAGACGGGCCTCGTAAAGGTTTAGTTCGTTTTAAATAGAACTTAAGAGCTCTTGCAGGGCATAAGACTCTTTCTAGTTCATTTCCAACCATACGATAAGTTTGGAACATCGAACGATATTGGCCAAGGCCGAGAAGGCAGCTCGTTTTTGGCTAGAAAACCAAGTTGTAGAACATGTAGCCGTTTCGATTGAGAATCCGATGTTCTTGCTGAAGGCATGAATCTCACTGACTCTTTTAGCTGTGGCTAAGCATACCAGGAAAAGAGTCTTTAAGGTGAGATCTTTCAGGGAGGCTGATTGTAGCGGTTCGAACCTGTCTGACATAAGGAATCTTAGTACCACGTCTAAATTCCAACCAGGTGTAACCAAACGACGCTCCTTCGTGGTCTCAAAAGACTTAAGGAGGTCCTGTATATCTTTATTGTTGGAAAGATCTAAGCCTCTGTGACGGAAGACTGATGCCAACATGCTTCTGTAACCCTTGATAGTGGGAGCTGAAAGCGATCGTTCTTTCCTCAGATATAAGAGGAAGTCAGCTATTTGAGTTACAGAGGTACTGGTCGAGGATACGGATACTGACTTGCACCAGTTTCGGAAGATTTCCCACTTCGATTGGTAGACTCTAAGGGTGGATGTTCTCCTTGCTCCAGCAATCGCTCTGGCTGCCTCCTTCGAAAAGCCTCTAGCTCTCGAGAGTCTTTCGATAGTCTGAAGGCAGTCAGACGAAGAGCGTGGAGGCCTTGGTGAGCCTTCTTTACGTGTGGCTGACGTAGAAGGTCCACCCTTAGGGGAAGTGTTCTGGGAACGTCTACTAGCCATCGAAGTACCTCGGTGAACCATTCTCTCGCGGGCCAGAGGGAAGCAACTAGCGTCAACCTTGTCCCTTCGTGAGAGGCGAACTTCTGCAGTACCTTGTTGACAATCTTGAACGGAGGGAATGCATATAGATCTAGATGTGACCAATCTAGGAGAAAGGCATCTATATGAACTGCTGCTGGGTCCGGGATTGGTGAGCAAAATATTGGGAGCCTCTTGGTCATCGAGGTTGCGAAGAGATCTATGGTTGGCTGGCCCCAGGTGGCCCAAAGTCTCTTGCATACATCCTTGTGGAGGGTCCATTCTGTTGGAATTATTTGTCCCTTCCGACTGACACAATCTGCCATGACATTCAAGTTGCCTTGGATGAACCTCGTTACTAGTGATATGTCTAGACCTTTTGACCAGGTGAGGAGGTCCCTTGCGATCTCGTACAACGTCAGAGAGTAGGTCCCTCCTTGCTTGGAGATGTACGCCAAAGCCGTGGTGTTGTCCGAGTTCACCTCCACCACTTTGCCTTGAAGGAGAGACCTGAAGCTTTTCCAGGCCAGACGTACTGCCAGTAGCTCCTTGCAGTTGAAATGCATTGTCCTTTGACTCGAGTTCCATATTCCCGAGCATTCCCGACCGTCTAATGTCGCACCCCAGCCTACGTCCGATGCGTCCGAGAAGAGAACGTGGTTGGGAGTCTGAACAGTCAGGGGAAGACCCTCTCTTAGGTTGATATAGTCCTTTCACCAAGTCAGACAAGACTTTATCTTTTCGGAAACCGGGATCGAGACCGCTTCTAGCGTCTTGTCCTTTTTCCAGTGAAAAGCTAGATGGTATAGAAGAGGACGGAGGTTGTCCTTTTTCCAGTGAAAAGCTAGATGGTATAGAAGAGGACGGAGGTGTAGTCTTCCTAGTGACACAAATTGATCCACGGATGACAGCGTCCCTACCAGACTCATCCACAGCCTGACTGAGCAGCGTTCCTTCTTCAGCATCTTCTGGATGGATAGCAGGGCTGGGGGCTGATCGTCTTGTTCAGCAACGTCCTCATCAGAGGGTTCCTCATCCGAAACTGATGAGGAAACGGCAACGGAGTGGGCAACGTCTGACTCGCTGAATCCGGTCGCACTGGCTGGATGCGTGACGGAGCCGGACGCAATATCATGGAACTGCTGCACAGTCTGTGAACTGTCAACAACCATGGGTGCGCGAGGAAGCACAGCGTCAACCCGAAACTGTCTAGACCGTCTGGGTTGTGCAGTCAACACCCTACCGGGTTGCTGAGGTTGACGCACTGCGTCACAACAAGTCACCTCTGTTGGTTGTTGAACGTCCTGAACGTCAACAACCATCTCCGAGCGTCGCTTAACGTCAACGTGCGGCTGGCAACCCACACTGGGTCGCATCGGTGGAGGAACCACCTCAACTGGCAGACGCGAGTAGGTTACCTCAGCGTCAACAGGGCGCACAACCGACCGGTTGGAAGGTTGTTGGCCAGAAGGTTCTTCTCCGCCTTTAAGTCCTCTATCAAGGACGCAAGCTTGGACTGCATGTCTTGCAGCAAAGCCCATTTAGGGTCTACGGGAGCAGGTGTGGCAACAGACGGGGTTAGCGACTGAGGCGGAACCGTTTACCATCCCTGAAAGCCTTGTTATGCGTGACATAATAGTACTGTACAGCAAAACTTCAAAGGCTCGACAACAGCTGAGAAGTTGACCTGTAAACAACTTGGAGCGTCTCCTGGCTAGGCGCCAGGGAGAGTCTACCAGAATTGAGAAGTCTATCTGGGCAGAGGCATGAACTCCCAAGCCGAGAACTTCTCTCGTGTCATATCAGACTCTCGCTCTAAAAACCAGTTTAAAAGAAGGGAAAGCAAAGGCTGTATCCCCCAAACTCCTCCTGGTGAAAAACCAGTCGTTTAGCCAACGTAACGCTCTCTAGGAGAGCGAGAGAGCACTAGCTTAAAAACAACGGCTTCGAAGTAGCTAGGCCTAGTGTAAGCTCTGACGTTTAGGCGAACGAGGAGCCGCAGTTACAAGATCCGGACGAAGATCCTTAAAAAAAATCATCATGATTTAATTAAAGTCCATAGGAGGCTAAGCAGCTTAAGGCTCCTCTCCATCTGACAGAGTCCTCAAGGGAATATCAGTAGGAGGGAGAACAGCAACTTCCTCATCTACAGGAACCTTGTCCGATAAAAGCCGAGTCTCTCACTGGTGCATTAGTAGCGGACCAGAACGCAACGTCATGTAACTGCTTGACAGTCTGTGAACTGTCAACAACTGAACTGTCACCACAACAGGTGCGTGAGGACGTACAGCGTCCACTCGAGACTGCTTTGACTGCCTAGACTGAGCAGTCAAAACAACTCTAGAATGCGGAGGTTGACGCACAGCGTCAAAACAAGTCAACTCCGATTGTTAGTGAACGTCTAGAACGTCAACAGGAGCATCAGCCAGTGGCCTAACGTCCAAATGCGGCTGAAAAACCACACGAGACCGCATCGAGTGTGGTTCTAAACAACCTGACTGACGTGACTAAGCTACGCCAACGTCAACAGTAAGCACAAAGGAACGTTAGGTTGGCTGAAAGCCAGGATATCGATGAGATAAACGGCTAGACTCAACGGACTAATCGGCAGAATAGTCTTCCATAAGGGAGGCAAGCATATACTGCATGTTTTGCCATACAACCCCTTAAGGATCAACGGAAATGGTTGTGGTAATAGACGAGGGTAACGTCTGTGACCGCAACACTTTGCCTACAAAAAAGACTTTCGGAGTCTGTGTTACGCTTTTGTTAGGCGGCGAGCAGTTATCCGATGACTGCATAGGGTCAGAGCTGTCCTAATGGCTGTAACCAGGACGCTGGACCTGTCCTGAAAGGACTGACTTTCGCTTAAGGGCTTCGAAACCTTGTGACAGGTTTCTTATGCGAAAAGCCTACGGATGGCGAGGAGAAACAACGTCTCTCTCGTCTTATGGTAGGGGAGATCTTGGTAAGAAACACCCGATACCATAGAGGGAAAACGTCTGTTCGTTGGTCAAGGCCTCTCGAACCCATAAGTCTTTTGACATTACTTCTCCCCTTGGCTTGGGAGCTTGCAAGAGGTCCCGGACTAGGTGAACGACAGGCACGAACAGACGAACCCTCGGACGCAACACTGTAACACTTTGCGCCTCGGACGCAACACTGTAACACTTTGCGCATATCACTTTATCACTTCGATTTTCTGTTTTGCACTTATTTCTACCTGAAACACGCAATTCTACCCTTCATTAAAAGGTAGTAATTGCGAAATTAGTCGTATAATGCAAGCTCATAATACCAGCAAAAAACAGAAAACATATTTAAGATAAAAAGAAAAATCAGTGGCTGGGAAAGAGACTAAACACTAGTTCATATAACTACGTTTTCAATCTCTCACCGCACATAGCCTGGGGACGAGAATAAAAACCTAAAAACGTTTTATCCTTCCTCCCCGTACAGAGACTAGGGACGAGAGTAACACGAGAACAACGTTACCCGCTTGAACGGAACGTTTTCTCTCCTCTCTCTCCCTCCGTCTCTATCTCTCTCTCTCTTGATTTCGCACCTAAGAGAAGAGCCCAATTATATATCGTCAAAAAAACATGTTATTTGACTAAAGGAAAAAACTGAAAGGTTTTTCAAATAAAAAGTTCCTTTAAATTAGAATTTAAAACATTAAAGCTAAGAAAGAATGAACAAAACGTCAGAATCGATTTACTCTTACTGCAAAGTGAAACCGTGATACACTCTCTCTCTATCGTAACGATAGAGCGCATGTTGAACGTCCTGAACGTCAACAACTGCGTAGCATAAAAAACTAAACGTTAGTTCATCTTTGAAAACAGTACGAAGACTATCAAAGAAATTCTTTCATAAAATATTACATTTAAAAAGTTTTAAATTCTTTAAAAGCTAATTACGATATAAAGGGCTCAACGTTGATTAACTTCGGTTCCAAGTTAGGACCGCCTACTATAAGGAAAGGTCGCATATAAACAAAACATTAAAATTTATTTTTATATGTTTATAATAAATGGAAAGTTAATCAAAGAGGCCTAATAAAGGCGGAGAGATATAAAATATATAGATCTATAACGTGAGAAGACAATTACAAAAAGCCTAAACACACTTCCGTCTAAGGGAAGGGTCGGCCATTTAAAAGTGAAAGAAAGTCCATACTCTCTTTGTCACCATAATTAAATCTATCCAAAACGAGTTCAAGTTTTGAGATGAAGATAAAACACCTGCATAGCGAAAGCTCAAAACTAGAATAGTGTACTTCACCAAATAGTTGTGAAAACAAATCCAGTTAGCAACAGCGAATTAGTAGGTCTTGCCGGTAGCCCGACAGAGAGAAAATTGAGTTCTTTGTTTACATTGAGTACTGAGTACCTACACGACAGATGGCGCTGTTGAAGTACACCCCCTACCTGCATAGCGATCGCTGGCGGATTTTTAACGTAGAGTTTTCTGTCGAGCAACAGAGTTGAAGCTTATATAATCACCGGCTAAGTTAAATATTGAAAAATAAATGATACAGAAGAAGATAAAAGGGCAACTACAGGACTTGAGCCTAGGGCATCAAGTCCCTTAACCCAACACCAAACTTCTGACTCGATACTGTCAACCTCTAACTATCCTGACTTGATACTATTGACTACAAGCCTTTCCTTTATATGCTATATCAAAGTGCAAAGCCAACAGTAATAAAGAAAATGTACAAAACAAACATGTCTTCCAGCAACAAGAAGAATGGCTCCTCAAAATCATGTATTGTGCAAGTACAATACTTTTTAAAGTTTAAAGGGATGGATTTCATGTAAGGATCGACTAGAATTGTGGTACAGTATATAAAACATGAAGAACATTTTGGTTATATTCATGATTACTGTAAGTTCTAACAGTCTTGTCTTCTCCATCATAAAGCTCAATACTAAAGAGTATTCTAAAAGTTTCATCTCGGTTGCAACCAGGTTTGGAAATGATCTTCCTTATGGGGTAGTTAAATCCACGGAATTTCAAAAGTTCAAACTTGCAGCGAATGTTTTTTTTTTTTGTTGAACTGGCTGATAGGAGTCTCTCTTCATAGTTTATATATGACATTTATTTTAACTTTGTTACTGTTCTCATTATATGTTATATTCTTTATCATATAGTTTATATACAGTATTTCCTTATTTCCTTTCTTTACTGTATTTTTCCTTGTTGGAGCCCTTGAGATTATAGCATCCTCTTTTTCCAACTAGTAGTATAGGTTAACTGATGATGATGATGATGATGATGATATTTCATCATCATCATTTCCTCCTACGCCTATTAACGCAAAGGGACTTGGTTACATTTCACCAGTCGTCTATCTTTAGCTTTTGAATCAATACTTCTCCATTCATCATCTCCTACTTCACGTTTCATAGGCCTCAGCCATGTAGGCCTGGGTCTTCCAACTCTTCTAGTGCCTTGTGGAGCCTAGTTGAAAGTTTGGTGAACTAATCTCCTTTGGGGAATACGAAGAGCATGCCCAAACCATCTCCATCTACCGCTCACCATAACTCACTCGGGTAATCTCGCTCATAGTTTCATTTCTAACCCTGTCCTGCCATTCAAGTCCCAATATTCTGCTGAGGGCTTTGTTCTTAAATTTGCAAAATCTATTGGATATTATTACATTATCATACCACGACTCATGTCCATACAGTAACACCGATCTCACTAAACTGATGTATAGCCGGATTTTTATATGTAATTTCAGGCAATTTGATTTCCAAATTTTACTTAACCTAGCCATTGTTTGATTTGCTTTTTTCAATATTTCATTAAACTCCAATTCTAAAGATCCTATAATCTGTAGATTATAGTTCCTAAATATCTAAATGATTCTACCTCATTAATCCTTTCTCCTTCCAATGATATTTCATCTTGCATTGCATATTCCCTTCTCATCATCTCTGTCTTCTTTCTATTTGTCTTGAGCCCAACCTCATGTAATATTTCATACATTCTGTGGTAAACAGAGCAAGAGATGGTGATAAGTTCTAGCTTTTTCAAAAAGAAAGACAAAAACAAGTATACATGGGCAAGAGTGGCAAATGGAAGAGCGGTAGAAAGGGCGTTAATGGATTATGTATTGATAACTAAAAAAAATGTTTGGAAGATTGAAAGACATGGCGTGTTTAGGGGTATATGTCTGATAATTTTTTGGTGGAAGGAAAATTAGTTGTAGCAAAAGAGTGGGGGAATAGAGTAGGTGGATGTAAAAGGGAGCTAGTGAGGGTTGAAGAGCTAATAAAACCGGGGGTAAAAAGTAAATATCAAGAAAAGTTGAAAATGGCATATTACGAAGTGAAAGTAAGAGGAAAATGGTAATTTAGAGGAGTGGAAGTTAGTAAAAGAAAATTTTGTTGGGATTGCAAGTGATGTGTGTGGCAAGAAGGTTGTTGGAGGCAGCATGAGGAAGGACAGTGAATGGTGGAATAAAGGAGTGAAGGTAAAAGTGGAAGAGAAAAAGAGGGCTTTTGAAGAATGGCTGCAGAGTAATAGTATAGAGAAGTATGAAAAATATAAAGAGAAAAATGTGGAAGTAAAGCGCAAGGTACGTGAGGCAAAGAGGGCAGCTGACCTGAGGTGGGGTCAGGGATTGGGTCATTCATATGAAGAGAATAAGTAGTAGTTTTGGAAAGAAGTGAAGAGAGTAAGGAAGGCTGGCTCAAGAATTGAAGAGACAGTGAAAGATGGAAATGGAAGGTTGTTAAAAGGAGAGGAGGCAAGAAAAAGATGGGCGGAATATTTTGAAAGTTTACTGAATGTTGAGGATAATAGGGAGGCAGATATAATTGCTGTTGCAGGTGTTGAGGTGCCAGTGATGGGAGATGAGAATGAGAGAGAGATTACAATAGATGAAGTGAGGAGAGCACTAGATGAAACGAGAGTAGGAAAAGCGTCTGGTATGGATGGTGTGAGAGCTGAGATGTTGAAGGAAGGGGGTGTGACTGTACTTAAATGGTTGGTGAGATTGTTTAATATGTGTTTTGTGTTGTCAATGGTACCAGTAGATTGGGTTTGTGCATGTATTGTACCACTATATAAGGGAAAGGGAGATGTGCATGAGTGTTGTAATTCATGAGGTATTAGTTTGTTTAGTGTAGTTGGAAAAGTGTATGGTAGAGTACTGATTAATAGGATTAAGGATAAAACAAGAGAATGCAATCTTAGAAGTACAGGGTGGTTTTAGAAGAGGTAGGGGTTGTATGAATCAGATTTTTACAGTTAGGCAGATATGCGATAAATATTTAGCAAAAGGTAAGGAGGTGTATGTTGCATTTATGGATCTGGAGAAAGCGTATGATAGAGTTGATAGGGAAGCAATGTGGAATGTGATGAGGTTATATGGAGTTGGTGGAAGGTTGTTGCAAGCAATGAAAAGTTTCTACAAAGGTAGTAAGGCATGTGTTAGGATAGGAAATGAAGTGAGCGATTGGTTTCCGGTGAGAGTGGGACTGAGACAGGGATGTGTGATATCACCGTGGTTGTTTAACTTGTATGTTGATGGAGTGGTGAGAGAGGTAAATGCTCGAGTGCTTGGACGAGGATTGAAACTGGTAGACGAGAATGACCATGAATGGGATGTAAATCAGTTGTTGTTTGCAGATGATATTGTACTGGTTGCAGATGTGGAAGAGAAGCTTGGCCGATTAGTGACAGACTTTGGAAGGGTGTGTGAGAGTAATGTGGGTAAGAGTAAGGTTATGAGATGTACGAGAAGGGAAGTTGGTGCAAGGTTGAATGTCATGTTGAATGGAGAGTTACTTGAGGAGGTGGATCATTTTAAGTACTTGGGGTCTGTTGTTGCAGCAAATGGTGGAGTGGAAGCAGATGTACGTCAGAGACTGAATGAAGGATGCAAAGTGTAGGGGGCAGTTAAGGGAGTAGTGAAATATAGAGGGTTGGGCATGAATGTAAAGAGAGTTCTGTATAAGAAAGTGATTGTACCAACTGTGATGTATGGATCGGAGTTGTGGAGAATGAAAGTGACGGAGACAAAAATTGAATGTGTTTGAGATGAAATGTTAAGGAGTACGGCTGGTGTATCTCGAGTAGATAGGGTTAGGAATGAAGTAGTGAGGTTGAGAACGGGTGTAAGAAATGAGTTAGCAGCTAGAGTTGATATGAATGTGTTGAGGTGGTTTGGCCATGTTGAGAGAATGGAAAATGGCTGTCTGCTAAAGAAGGTGATGAATGCAAGAGTTGATGGGAGAAGTACAAGAGGAAGGCCAAGGTTTGGGTGGATGGATGGAGTGAAGGAAGCTCTGGGTGATAGGAGGATAGGTGGAAGAGAGGTAAGAGAGCGTGCTAGAAATAGGAATGAATGGCGAGCGATTGTGAGTTCCGGTAGGCCTTGCTGCTTCCTCCGGTGCCTTGGATGACCACGGAGGTAGTAGCAGTAGGGAATTCAGCATTATGAAGCTTCATCTGTGGTGGATAACGGGGGAGGGTGGGCTGTGCCACCCTAGCAGTACCAGCCGAACTCGGTTGAGTCCTTTGTCAGGCTGGGAGGAACGTAGAGAGGAGAGGTCCCCTTTTTTGTTTCATTTATTTGATGTCGGCTACCCCCCAATATTGGGGGAAGTGCCTTGGTATATGTATGTATGTATGATAAAACAAGCGTTAACATTTCCTTTTACACTACTGTGCTATACTTATTGAAAAGAATACCGTTACCTAATTAACATTTTGGGGTTATCGGAGGTCTTCTTAGCTTGCTGCGAAGCGTACTGAAATCCATGAAGCCGATCGTTGGGAAACTTGTAATGGAATCAGGAAAAAATAGTCGAAAATATAACAAAGCAATATCTATACTCACCTGACTTTTGTTTCAATTTCCATTTTTATATCTCCCCAAGTCTTCAGGTTACATGATTTTTTTGTTCTTATTTTTTCTTGTTTAACAACTTCTAGAGTCATCTGCTTGGCTGTAAAATGAAATGTATGTCTTAACTTTACTTACAGGTAAAACTATCACAATGTAAGTTATGTACCAGTGGGTACAAAGTACAGTAAGCCATTAAAATGTTAAGGATACAAATCATATAACAAATAATGGAAAGGTTAATCAGTCTAATAAAAGTAAAGGGAATTTTACAATAGACAATATTATTACATACAAGAATGGAAAGCCAGATATAATATATTACAGTATTATTATTATTACTAACTAAGCTACCACTCAGTTGGTAAAGCAGGATGCTATAAGCTCAAGGGCTTCAACAGGAAAAAATAGCCTAGTGAAAAAAAGGAAATAAACTATGTGAGTAGTAATAAACAATTAAAACAAAATATTTCAAGAGCATTATTATTATTATTATTATCATCATTGTTACTACCCAAGCTACAACCCTGGTTGGTAAAGCAAGATGCTATAAGCCCAAGGGCTCCAACAGGGAAAAATAGCCCAATGAGCAATGTAAATAAGGAAATAAATAAATGATGAGAGAAAATTAATAATAAATCATTCTACAAACAGTAACAACATCAAAACAGATATATCATATATAAACTATAATAAACCTTATGTCAGCCTGTTCAATATAAAAACATTTGCTGCAACTTTCACTTTGAAGTTCTACTGCTCCAACTACCCAATTAGGAAGATCATTCCACAACTTGGTCACAGCTGGAATAAAACTTCTAGAATACTGTGTAGTATTGAGCCTCATGATGGAGAAGGCCTGGCTATTAGAATTAACTGCCTGCCTAGTATTACGAACAGGATAGAATTGTCCAGGGAGATCTGAATGTAAAGGATGGTCAGAGTTATGAAAAATCTTATGCAACATGCATAATAAACTAATTGAACGACAATACCAAAGATTAATATCTAGATCAGGAATAAGAAATTTAATAGACCGTAAGTTTCTGTCCAACAAATTAAGATGAGAATCAGCAGCTGAACACCAGACAGGAGAATAATACTAAAAACAAGGTAGAATGAAAGAATTAAAATACTTCTTCAGAATAGATCGATCACCTTAAATCTTGTAAGACTTTCTCAATAAGCCTATTTTTTGTACAATTGAAGAAGACACAGACCTAATGTGTTTCTCAAAAGTAAATTTGCTATCGAGAATCACACCTAAAATTTTAAAAGAGTCATACAAAGTTAAAGAAACATTATCAATACTGAGATCCGGATGTTGAGGAGCCACTGTCCTTGACCTACTTACAATCGTATGAGTTTTGTTAGGATTCAACTTCATACCCCATAATTTGCACCATGCACTAATTTTAGTTAGATCTCTATTAAGAGATTCAGCAACCCCAGACCTACATTCAGGGGATGGAATTGATGCAAAGAGAGTAGCATCATCTGCATATGCAACAAGCTTGTTTTCTAGGCCGAACCTCATGTCATGTGTATATAGTATGAAAAGTAATGGGCCAAGAACACTACCCTGTGGAAAACCAGATATCACATTCCTATACTCACTATGGTGCCCATCAACAACAACTCTTTGCGATCTATTACTTAAAAAATCAATAATACTCCTAAGAAATGACCCACCCACTCCCAACTGTTTGAGTTTGAAAACAAGGGCCTCATGATTAACATGGACAAAAGTAGCACTAAAATTAAGGCCAATCATACGAACTTCCTGACCACAATCAAGGGATTTCTGTACAGCATTGGAGATTGTAAGAAGGGTATCACATGGTCCAAGGCCTTTACGAAAACCAAATTGCAAACTAGGGAGTAGATGATTTCCTTCAGCAAACCTATTAAGACTTTTTGCCAGAAGACATTCAAAAACTTTAGATAATATGGGAGTTATAGAAATTGGGCGGTAATCAGACTTGAGCTACCACAAACACATTTACATAGAGGAGTAACATTACCAGTTCTCCAACAAGTGCTAAAAGCTCCTCTTCTTGCTAACTTGCACAAAATAACATAACTTTGGAGCCAAGAAATACCATTTGGGTCTAGACCTCCATAAGCATCAAGGTCCATCAACAGAGCTTTAATTTCACGAGATCAAAAGCTAAACTAATTAGTTTAGCCTTCAGTCTGGCAGTTCTTGCTACAAAATTTCAATGATACAAAAATTTTCAATTCTACACTACAGAGCATAATGACACTGCCATATACCAATGATTTCTTTGGAGTATGCAATGATCTTACATTGTCAGTGTTTAAGTAGACCATTCATACGATGCTAATGACCTCCCGGCTGTGAAGTTAAGAATCGGTCAAAAGACTTGTTGGTTGCGGGATACAATGAGTATCCTTTGGGATATTCGAGAGAAAAAGGGGGAAATCATTCTCTGGCTAACAGTGGCAATCAGACAAATCTTCAAGATAGGGAGTCCTAGACGATGTAAAGTTACTTGAGAATAAAACAAAATGATCTTCCTCCTTTAGCTGAATATAGCAGCAGCTAACTAGGGAAGTGAGAACAGAATATCCTTTCAGATCTTCAAACTTGCAGCGAATGCTTTTATGTTGAGCACTGACATGAGTCTGTCTTCATAGTTTATGTGTGACTGATCTATTTCAATGTTGCTACTGATCTTTTATATTCTATATTTCATATTTTATATTCTTTATTCATTACTTATATACTGTAGACTTTATTAATTTCCCTTTCTCACTAGTCTATTTTTCCCTCTTAGACCCTTAGGCTGACAGCCTCCTGCTTTTCCAACTAGGGTTGTAGCTTAGTTAGTAGCAGTAGTAGTAGGAATTATAATAATAATAATAATAATAATAATTATAAATAATAAGAATAATAATAAATAATAATAATAATAAATAAATAATAATAAAAATAATAATAAATGATAAATAAAATAATAAAATTATAAAATAAAATAATAAAACAAAAACAAATATAAAATAAAGAAAATATAAAAAATAAATAAATAATACATAATAAATGATAGATGATAATAATAATAATAATAATAACAATAATAATAATGATAATAATAATAATAATAATAACAATAATAATAATAATGCTACTACAACAAGAATAAGAAAAAAATTTCTATCTATTTACACGCAAACTGGAACCGTCTGTTTACCATAGGTTTTTATAGTTACGTGTTGTTCTGTCTTGCATCTGTTATCCTTATTTACATCGGGTTGTGTATGTTTTTTATTGCCATTGCCAAAATCAGATACTTTGTGGAGGGTATGTATTCACCCCTGTCGTTTATTCATTTGTTTGTTTTTTTTTGTAAGCAAATTTACAGAAAAACGATTGTACTGACTTTAACCAAACTCGGTAGTTATTTGGGTATGACCTAGGGATAAATCTCTGACATTTTGGATGGGCACAAGTAATGTTTTAAGTTTTAAATAACCCAATTAACAGAATACTAAATAATACTAATGACCTGAGCTTCAATGAATAAATTTAGCACAAAGGATACAGTCTCACGTTCATAAAAAAAAAAAAAAAAATGTTCCATTAGTAGGATATTGACCATGATTTTACATGTTTCAAGACGATGAAGCAGTGAGATATTTACAAAAATACAGGGAAAATACTTGAGGAAAACTATTGAGAATATCTAATTAGCATATTCAGTACTCTCGTTAATCTAAAACAACCAAAATACTATATTGGCAACATTTAAAACTCTCCATAAGGAAAAATCAATAACACATGTGCTTTATCCCTGGGTTGGGAGTCCTGCACCGGTGATTCTCAGGAGGAGAGTGCTTAGAGGTTTAAAGGCCGCTCATGAATAGCAGAGGCAAGAGACAGTGACATTGCCCTATCGAGCAGAACACCATAGAGACTGACTATACATACATATGATCAGCATCCACACCCCTTCTCCACCCAAGATAGGACCAAGGAGGGCCAGGCAATGACTGCTGATGACTCAGCAGATAGACCTATAAGCTCCCCCCAAACACCCCCATCCTTACCTCCCAAGGGTAGTGAGGTTGCAGCAACCAAAGGAACTAACGAGTTTGAGCAGGACTCGAACCCCAGTTTGGCGTTCACCAGTCAGGGCCGTTACCACAAGGTAAAGCTATGCACCATCGTTAAGACATTTCTCGGTTTCTTGCCAAAGGCAAACTCAAACAAACAAGTGCCATTCTAAGAGATGATTGAATGAAAAATTAGATGACGTCAGTTGACTTGAAAAATAAATGATTAAAGTCCTAGAGTCTGCTTCCGCTAAAGTAATGTCTTAATGACATCCATATTAATACCGTTTCCAAGGCCTTAGTTACAACCAAGGCCTTGGGTATCTCAGATGCCCTAACAAAGGCTGTATTGTTACCGATATTACAGTATAGTAATACCTTGAGATACGAATGCACTAAGATACAAATTTTTTGAAATACGACCATACATTGTATCTATACAGTGGAACCTCTACATCCGAATGTATCTACATCTGAATTTTCCAACATCCGAAGTAAAATTCGAGCAATTTTTTGACTCTACACCCTTATTTTATTTCGACACACGAAGTAAGCAATTTTCGTCGTACCGGTTGTATCCGAATTTTTCGACACGCGAAGTACAATTCGAACACGTTCCTACTCTACACCCGAACTTTTTTTTCGACACCCGAAGTAAACAATACTCGTACGCGTAGTCGGTGCTCATAGCGCCTGAAGTGTTTTTTATTTCCGCCGATAGAAGGCAGCTCTTCGACCTCGGAGGGACCCTCAATTAGCGCGGCTTGGGTCAGTCCTCTGTTCTCGTCGGCTTCTTGCGGTTGTGCCCTGTGCGATCTGCTATTATTGTACTGTTTTAATCGTGATTTTTTACGTGCATCCATTTACGGTAATTTACGTAAAGACTTAGTTTTGCAAGTGGTAGTGGTAGTGGTGAGAAAAGGAAGAAGGAAATGCTTTCTTCAGACGTAAAGCAGGAAATTATTGAAAAACATGAGCGTGGCGTCCGCGTGAGTGAACTTGCTAAACAATATGGCCGTAATATGTCAACGATCTCGACAATCCTGAAACAGAAGGAAGCTATTAAAGCAGTGAAACCTTCTAAGGGGATCACCATTATTTCAAAACGCCGTAGCCCTATCATAGAAGAGATGGAACGACTTCTGCTAATCTGGATCAAGGACAGAGAGATTGTTGGCGACACCATCACCAAAACCATCATCTGCGAGAAGGCGCACGCCATCTTCACGGACTTGAAGGAGGAGAGCTCTGGGGGTGATGCTGGGGAGAGTTCAACCGAACCTTCCTCAGATGATTTCAAGGCATCTCGAGGCAGGTTTGAGAAATTTAAGAAACGGTCCAGGATTCATTCAGTTGTTCGCCACGGAGAGGCTGCTAGTGCGGACACAAAGGCTGCAGTTGACTTTGTCAAGAACTTTGAAAGGATCGTGCTGGAAGAAGGCTACGTAGAGCAGCAAGTGTTTAATTGTGATGAAACCGGGCTGTTTTGGAAGAAGATGCCCAGACAAACCTTCATCACCGCCGAAGAGAAGAAATTGCCTGGGCATAAGCCAATGAAGGATCAGTTGACTCTTGCCCTATGTGCCAACGCTAGCGAGGACTTTAAAGTCAAGCCCTTACTGGTTTACCATTCTGAGAACCCTAGGGCCTTTAAGGCACACAACGTCGATAAGGACCAGCTTTATGTTTTCTGGCGATCCAACTCGAAGGCCTGGGTCACTAGGCAGTTCTTTGTCCAATGGGTTAACCAAGTTTTCGGTCCTTCTGTGAACAAGTATCTTCATGAGCAAAAATTGCCTTTAAACTGCCTGCTATGCCTTGACAATGCACCCGCTCACCCCCCCCCCCCCCAGACTTGAAGATGATATCTTCGAAGAATTCACGTTCATAAAAGTGCTGTATCTTCCACCGAATACCACCTCTATCCTCCAGCCTAAGGACCAGCAAGTCATCTCAAATTTCAAGAAGCTCTACACCAAGCACCTATTCAAGCACTGCTTTAATGTCACGCAAAGCACCAACTTAACTTTGCGTGAATTTTGGAGGAGCCACTTCAACATCGTGCACTGCTTGAAGATCATAGATCAGGCTTGGGTGGGATTAACTTGACGGACCCTCAATTCTGCCTGGAAGAAGCTGTGGCCTGATGCAGTTTCTCCCCGAGATTTCGAAGGTTTTGACCCCGAACCTGATCCCGTGGTCGGTGCAGCGGAAGCCGTAGAGGAAATCGTCTCCCTTGGCAAGTCCATGGGTCTGGAGGTCGACGCAGACGACGTCACGGAACTCGTTGCCGAACATCACGACGAACTTACCACAGAGGAGCTCAAGGAACTCCATGCTATGTCTGAGCACATGAGTGATGACGAGGAAGGGATCGAGGAGGTAGAACATGTGTTAGGTTTGGCGCAAATAAAAGAGGTGTTAGGAAAATATCAAGACATGGTCGACTTCATCGACAAATACCACCCAAAAAAATTGCAGGTTTGTCGTGTAGTTGCGCAGTTCAATGATGTTTGCTTAACTCACTTTCGAAACATTCTGAAAAGCTGTACTAAGCAACTATCTATCGATAGTTTCTTTAAAAAAAACTACGAAGCGAACTCGTGATGAAGAGGATGAAAGGGGTTCAAAGAAAACAGCAAAGAGTGAAGCGAAAGAAAGTGAAACAAAGAAAACGGCAAAGAGTGAAACAAAAGAAATTCAATCAATTTTAAGTGTAGAGAGTGAAAGTGATTAAAATTAATCATCAAAAAGAAAAAAGAAAATGTAAAAAAAAAACTAAAAAATATAAAAATAAAAAAAAAAATAAGCTAAATTATGTTAAAGTTCACTTAGTGTAAGTTAGCATAAGTTACGGTAGTGTACGTTTATCGTAGTTAACCTCTCTACCTCCTCGCCGCCCGTCTGTCTCCTCTCTGCGTAGCAAGACCAACAACACCTGCGCTGGAGTTTCTAAGGTAAAGTGACGCTAAAAACCCATTTCTTATTTATCATTTTTTGATAATGCTTCTTTTTTACATGTCTATTATCTAATTTAATGTGCATTATTCTCATGGGAAATTATGTGTAGTAGTTTATTAAGAAGTTATCATAGGTTTTTGGGCTCAACCACGGATAAATCCTATTTCAATGTATTCTTATGGGAAAATTAGTTTCGACATCTGAACATTTTCTACATCCGAAGTCGGTTGTGAAACGGATTAAATTCGTATGTAGAGGTACCACTGTATTTAAGTCCTAACAACGATTTTTTTGAGATACGATTTCAAAAATCACGCGACGCCATCAGTAGGTGGCAGAGTGTTCGTTCGGCTACCCGAGTCAATCCGAACACTCACTTGGCACCTGAGGTTACTCAAACTTCTCTCTCCCAGTGTGTTCTTTGTCGTCGTATAGAAAACGTTGTGTTGTTGTGTTAACGATTCTCAGGCGTTTTCCTATATTTTATTAACATTTATTAACATTTATTTTGTGAACCATGGGTCCTAAGTCTAAGGATAGGGATGGGGATATGAAAAAACCATGAAAATTATGTCGATGGTAATAAAGCATGAGATAGCAGGAAAGCATGAACGAGATGTGAGAATCTGTGATTCGGCCACTGAATATGGCTGCAATACATCCACTATATCCAACATTTTCAAACAAAAGGACGAAATAAAAAAGCGCAGCATTCTAAAGGCGTAACTATTATGTCGAAGTTGCGTTCTGATTTACATAAAGAGGTGGAGCGCCTAATTTTGATATGGATAAAGGAAAGGGCACTGGCTAGTGACTCAGTTACAGGAACTATAATTTCTGAAAAGGCTGAGGGAGGAGAATCATTGCAAGGCAATGGAGATGAGTTTAAAGCAAGCCGTGGCTGGTTTGAAAAGCTACGCTCGCCTAGTCAGTGAGTAAGCAAAAACAGTGATTAATATATAATCATAACTAGTTCCGGGGCCCCCGTGGCCGGGGAACAGGGTTGGTAAGTAAACTTAAAGTAAACTTAAAGTAACTTAAAGTAAACTTAAAGTAACTTAAAGTAAACTTAAAGTACCCAAGATACATCCTTAAAGTACATAAATAGAAAACGCCAATTATGATCAAAAACTAATGTCTGTAATGAATAGGGCTCCCGGAGGGAGGATATTAATCAAAACCGTGTCAGTGTCAACCGATCATGTAGTTAAGAGCTCGGCGGCTCCGATGTCTGATGACGGGAGGGTACAACGGGAGAGCGCGGAGGGAGCCAGTGGAACCCCCCCCCCCCTACCTTACCTGAGGTACCGGGACAAAGGTAATGATTCATGTAGAATATAAAATAATGATATGGGATATAATAAGTCCTATACGGACGATAATAGCATGAGGTACCGTAGGGGAGGACACTCCTAATATAAGTGCTCATTCTAACAACCGTAATTAAAAGCAAGGTTACACCAAGGTGCAGATATACCGACTAATCACGTGTGATAGTCCCCGGTGGTCCCGGCCTTCCCCCTCCCCGACCGATGGCGACGGGAGGGGGGAGACGAAACCGCCCGGTATGAATGAATGAGACTAAGTCATACCCCGTTGGTATACTCAGTCCTCAATATGTCGGAACGTTGATGGAAGACTGAGGTACAAGCATACTTGACCCGTAAATCATAACCAACAACCATCGAGTGAGAGGAAGGGTGTACACTGAAGGGGGGGGGGGATGGAATAACCTCCCCAACTTGTTGGGGGGGGGGGTGTAATGGTACAGGGAAATCGCCAGTGCGCAGTGGTAGACAGGGCTACCAACTGGAGATCCCCTAATCATGACATGAAAATCCCAAAAATATGATCATAACGGAGTAAGCAATAAATATAATATCAATGCACAAATACATAAAAATAATTAATGAATTAAAAGCGAAATCACGTAAGTAAGGTTAGGCATGCAGAAAAAATATGGCGAGAGAGGGACTCGGGCGAGTGGTAGGGGAGGAAGCATGACGCCATCAGCAGATGGAAAGCAGGGGTACCAACCTAGTTACTGAAGCGGTAGATCGAACAATAAAAACAACAAAATACGCGAGAGTCCCACTCGAACCAAACGTAAAACTAGGTGGAGCGTAATAAAACAAAAGGTTTTACTAATAATAAGTGAGATGGTCGAAATTAAAGCTCCTAGAACTAGCGAAACAATCTCAATGTTGACGCTATCCACCAACATGCACGAATGCAGGCATACCAACATAACCTACTCCTGATGAAACGCTAACACCGATATCATAGGATAACATAAAATAAATGCTATATGAAAGCATAAAGTCGGTGTACTAAATGAATATTGCTATATGAAAGCATAAAGTTGGTGTACTAAATGAATATAAGGAAAAAACTCCTAAAGGATCGAACGAATATAAAAGACGGACGAACTAACGAGACAAAGGGCAGAGGCGAAAGAAAGAACGGGGACGCCGCTCATATATAAACACTTCTAAATAATAAAAACAAAGATGACACTGCCCAATCTCGTTAAAAACTCATGGATAAGGTACTTAACTTCGATGGGGAATCTTGGGAATCGGCCATCGAGAGAAAGTTGATGATAAATCCAATGAAACACACGAAATAAAAAACTTGGACTTAAATCAAACAGGTGCTTGAAAGGAGTGATGGGCAAGCGTGGGTTGAGTTAGTAGTACTGGTCTGCGAGGCAGGGGAGGTTGAACGGCACCTCACTATTGGGGGATTTCGAAGAGGAGAAATCTAAATGGTACGAGACCTCTGGTATTTCGCCCCAGTCTATACCGACACCATTAGGTGAGCGAGCTAGTTCAACCTAGCATTCCTTTACATTTTTTCTCTGGTAATATTAGCAGTTATATTCCTTTGAAATGGTGCATAAGGAGCATTTCACTGGGCGGCACAGGTCTCTCGCCCAGAAATAGATTTTTCCTTCGTCAAAATCCCTTTTTTAGTTTTTTACTCTTAATTCTTAAAAAATGAAAGCCTTATATATTAATCATTCAGTATGGTCATACAACATTTAAATTGTGTTTATCTTGCCGCTTTCTACAGCTACCATATCGAGTGTGTGTGTGCGTGGTAGCCTTGCTTCTCCCTCCTACTTGCATGCACCCCATACTCTAGCACTTGCCCAGGCGGTGAGTACAACTATTTTTTTATTGTTTTCATTAACATTTATTATTATATATCAATTTCTGTGACATTACTGTTGTATTTTTCTTTCTTTAGTGATTGTTGAGCATAATTTGAACATAATTTGAGCTTGTTTTGGGTAAATTTCTTATCCTTCGAACGAATTAATTCCGTTTCTTTCAATTCAAAAGGGAATAATTATTGATAAGATTTTCTCTTGAGATTTGTTGGCAGTCATGGAACGAATTAAATTCGTACCTCAAGGTATTACTGTACATACTGTACTCGTAAAAATGCGAGACAAACAAATTTTTGTTTCGACATCCTCTGCTGGTATGTCATTTAATCCAATGACTTTGCTGGTTACAGCCATATCAAAAAGAATGTCTTGACACTAACATAGGCTACTTGTTCACCTTCTATACCTGTCCTGCAGTATTTTTTCCAGCTTCTGTCCCTATTCTGCAATGTTTTTTTCTTTCAATACATTGGTCTTGAAAATGGTTCGAAACTGCAATCTAAAAGAAATGTTATCCACCACAGAAATGTAAATAACATCCTCCCGTGAGTTCTAACCGGCTAAAACAAACTATGCTTAAGAAACAAATTCAGTATTATCAACTGGCTTCTCATTAGCTACTTATTTTTCCCATTTCAATAGTACATCATCAAACAAAGCAAAGTCACAAACGTGAATAAACAAACGGGTTATGGATCTATTTAAGGAATTCGTACAAGTAGTTTTTTATATCTTATTGCACAAACAATGAGTAGAAATCAAATATGATAATAATGAAAGGGAATAATTTCAAGTGGTGTATTCAATAACAATTCCAATACTTACTGAAGTCAATGATTGGAACATGTATTCTTCCTTCAAACTCTTCGTACTTGATCACCAAGTCCTCGAAACCTAACTGTGGTTCAATATTAAATTTCACTTTCTGAAAAGCAAGCAAAAGAAGGTGATCTAATACACATAAAATAAAACTTAACAGAGATAAAATCTACATTTATGGATAATAACATTCCCTTAACAAAATAAAAAAAACTCTTCTCAATAAAATTTTGTGATAAATCTTTCCCACAGACAAATTTTAAACCTTGTTGACATTGCAAAAGAGCATAAAAACTAAGCGTACAAGTACAGAGTATGGGCAACTTTTTGCAAATCAATATTGCAAATCTTATAAGTACTGTAATTTATATTTTTTACAATTATAAAAACTCGAGTCCTTTAGTGGGAGTTTGACCTGGGGAGATACTTTAATAAAATCTTATATTTTAAAGAAATTTTACTTGGTTGAGTTGTTTATCTGCATCTAGCATCCGATTTAGGTCACAATGACACGGTTGCTGCACCCAAAAAGAGGGGATGAAAAAAGCAACAAAGCAGGCGAATACTTTGCTGTTCGACAATGCATTACAGGTGTCAGCATGGCTCACTTTAAACAAGAGGAATGTTCTACCAACTCATGTTGTGTCTGTTATCTTTGACGGGATGCTTCTCGTACAGTTAGGTAACTAGGCTTCCTACACAACCTTTCGGCCAGCTACCACAATTCCGAGAATAAGAGTATCCAGAGAATTGTGGGTATCCTCCTGAAGATAGTGTGTCAGTTGGAAGCGTTGAATTCTCTTCAAGTGATCCTATAGTGCCTTCACAAGACAGAACCAAAATGCCTGTAATCCTGGTCGCTAGTCATGTCTTGGAGGGAAGAGATGGAGAAGGACTGAACCTGGAGCCGCGGATGGCTACAAAGTCCAGGACAAACATAAATGAGACCTTTTGCCATTCCAATACATGACTAATGATATACAGCATGCAATAAAGCTAGCACACTGTCTTCGCCAAGGCCAAGCCCAGTAGGATCACAGTTTTCAGTGTCGGGTCCTTGTCTGAACCTCTCCTCAAGGGTTTGTACGGAGACGGCTTGAGAGACTTGAGAACTCATGTGATGTCCCACTCTAGAGGTCTGACTTCTCTGGGTGGACAAGACTGCTCAGAGCTTCTCAAGAGCATCTACAATTCCAATTTCAACAGCAAAAATTGAGAGGAGCTTCTCCTGACAAAGATAGATGAGGAAATTAGCAATCAATTGCAGAGGCTGCGACCAGATAAATATCCCACCTATGACACCTAGAGCAGAAGATGGCCTACTTTCCCTGATCGAGAACAGCATATGATCTTCACAGGAATCCAGACATCTTCTGTGCAGTGCCTCATGAAAAGCCTTTTGCTTGGAGGTGATGATGGACGGTTGCCACATGCGAAATGATAGTGATGCCAATGAGCTGTAGTACCTCTGCAGATAGGGCTGAGAGAAGATTGTGCCACTTGGGTAGTTTTCTCAGTACCTCGACAAGGCGCATCAGCAATTCTGGAAACCATTCGGCATGTGGCCACTTGGAAGTCAGCAGGGTTTAAAGGTCACTCATGAATGGAAGATGCAAGGGACAGAAAAATACCCTACAGACTGACCATATAAACATATGATCAGCAGCCAAGCTCCACACAAGCTAGGACAAGGGGGGATCAGGCAATGGCTGCTCATGACTCAGTAGGTAGCCCTATAGGCTTCCACAAACATTCACTCCACTCCCATCTCTAGCTCACAAGGATGGTCAGCTTGGGTGGGTCTCAAACTCCTGTCCAACAGACTGCCAAGCAGGGATGTTTCCAATATACGATGCCGCCAACAATTGATTAATCGATGTATCAGGCAGAAGAACTGAAAGGCGTAAGTATCCAAGTTGTCTCAGACATTTAGGTGTCCTCCATTAATGCCGACATATCTGGGACTGGAGAATAAAAACACTGGAAGTCTAATGATGGGGATGCCCAAAGGGCAAGAAGACTTTCAGCTACGCAAAGAAGTGGGGACCATTGCAACTCTACTACTTGTCTCAGGAGACTGATTATGTTGGTAGAACATTCCTCAAGGCAAGAATGAACCTCGCAAACAGTTATACTGCGTTGTCAAATGCCAAAGTATGCACCTGCTTTGCCAACTTACATAAGGGCTGTTAAACAGTTCCTCTTCACTTGTTGATGTAGATTGCTACAGTAGTGTCGTGGCTTATCGATGCTACCAAGTGCCCCATCCAACTCCGTTACTTGCATTTCCAAAAGACTGACGTACAGCAGCTTTTCTCCTGCGGACCACTAAGAACTATAAACAGCAGCATTTTTGGAGGTCAGAAGTCGAGTGGAACACCCTTGGTGAGGTCTCTGTCATTCAGCCACATCAGATCGACCCTTACTTTTCATTCCACCAGAATTAGAAGATGAGGAAGATCTATAGTTGTTGCCCAGGGATGAAGAGATTCCTGTTGGGGCCCCTGGCAATGAGCTGGAATTTGATGTATGATTATAAACAATTACTCTGCCTTTGTGAATCTGTTGATAAGATTGTCTGATGGACAGATTCTTGGTGCTGCCGTGTCTATCACCATAATCAGGTATTTCCTCCTCTACTTGGGAATGAGACTTTACTTCTTTTGAATGATCATGATCTCCAGATCGTGGCAAAAGGCCACAAATCTTGTCTTGATCCTGGAGGACGTTGGAATCAACCCGCCATCGAGATACCTCAAAAAGACGAATCCTGTTTGAGTGGACCCAAAATAAAACAAACACTTGTGAACACTTGGGGGCGGTAGGAAAATCTGACTGTAGAAGTCTGGAGAACCGTCTCCAATGACTTCTAGTGTGTTCGCCATCATTACTGTCACTTCTGCCACACACTTCAGAGCTTTCGACAAGTTTAGAGAAAATGACGGTAGGGCAAGAGCTGGTGAAAGGAAGGCGGTATCCACAGCAGAGGGCTTTCCCCATACAACTATCAGCTCTGAGTCACTGTCACATTGCCTAATGGCTCAACAGACTTCCCCCCTCTCCTGGTAGCTGGAGAAGGGGAGTGCCAACTTAAGCATCCATTTCTCCATTCTTTACTCAACTGCGCTTAATGGCACAGCCAGGTTGAGGCTGAAAGGGAGGGGCAATGTCCTTGCCCTTCCTTGAGATGGAAGGTGTCGGAGCAACAGATGAAGATCAGGCCTTCAGTGCTGACTTGATAGGTTGGATTGAAAAAGCACTTTGAATGGTTGTCTTCAAAGGATCTGGGCTCTTACAGGTGAATGCTCAATGGATCAAGAAGTCGTGACTCGCCTTTCTCGATTACTTGATGGCGCTCTCAACATCCTTCTCCGGGTAGAGGGCCACACTATCCAGCGCTGATGCGTTCCTTAGGGTGAATGCTTCCTTCTGCCCTACTTGACTGGTGAAGCCAAAAGCCACTGTGTCATTGGTTTGCCAATATCTGCACAAGGTAAGCCACTGTCCTTGTGCCCGAGAAGACTCAAGTTAGTATATTTCTTCTTCGTCTCGGGATCTGACAAATCCTGATGAAGCGAAATATTCGACAGCCCCTGACCAGTGGTCAAGCCAAGAAGTTAATTTGAGGCTTGATGTGGAATCGGCTTCTACATTTGCTGACTCGGAGGCTGAGAACAAGCAGCCCTCATATGCCGAGCCAACGTAAAGTAGGGCAAGAAAATCCTCAACTTAAATACTTAGTAGATTCCAAGAAACTGTTTGTAAGTAAAATTTTGGCCTAGGCCTAGAGTAGGCTTCACCTAACTCGCATGACTATGATTTTCAGCTGCAAAAGTCAACAAATAGTCCCATTTCAAATTGCAAATGAAGTCTTGCTTACTGGAATAGATTATATAATATTTTTATTACAGTATTTTCATTAAAAACTTTTGATACAATATCTGCAATCTATTTCACTTGGGTTTGTGTTTGTATCTACAGAGGTTTGTAAGTGGAGGACCTTCTGATTATTACTTAATGAAAAATATGCTTGACACATACAAGTAAAATAGATATTTACCCAAGACATGCACCACTGTCCTAACGTAGCTAAAACATAAACAAACAATTTTACCCAAGACATGCACCACTGTCCTAACGTAGCTAAAACATAAACAAACAATTTTACCCAAGACATGCACCACTGTCCTAACGTAGCTAAAACATAAACAAACAATTTCGTTTATACCAACAGTCTTTCTCACAACAAACAATCAATACACTAACTACCTCTCGCCCGCTGACACACACACACACACTCTCTCTCTCTCTCTCTCTCTCTCTCTCTCTCTCTCTCTCTCTCTCTCTCTCTCTCTCTCTCTCTCTCTCTCTCTCTCTCTCTCTCTCTCTCTGTGGATTTGGCAAACAAAAAATAAATAAAGTAATTTCCATGGGAATGAATAATATACATATGAAACTTAATTATGTCCAATTAGTTCTGTTTTTTTATTTTTTTTGTAGTTCCAGGTATGGGAAGGAGTTGAAAAGCTTATTTTGATTTGACTGCAGCCAGAGGCAGTTGTGTGGATGCTGGACTATTATCATTATTATATTTCGACCAGCGTGGAAGTTTTGATTTATTTTTTGAGCCGTAATTCCTCCTTTGGAGAGAATTCCCTTGAATCTGAAATCGATTGTTGATGACCTGGCTTGTTTAAGGATCTTGGTTGTGTTTAGACTGCTCTAGTGGATTGACCGACTGTTGATGACCTGGATTGCGTTCAAAAACCTGAGTTGGTTGTTCTTTTGTGCTGTAATATAGTGAAAATGATGATGATGATTATGATGATGATGATGATGATGATAACGCTCACAACCCAGATCAATTAATACAGTTGTATATTAATATTTATCAGTGTTCCGGTTGTGGTTATGGGCTATAAAATACTGTTGGCCCTTGTGTGGACGAAGGTGTCCACTCGGAAATATATAAAATATTTCTGTTTATATTTGTGGTTGTGGTCTACTATGATTTAAAGTTTTGTTAGGGTTTATTTGATTGTGGAAGGTTTTTTTTTATTTTAGTTTTAAGGAATATAGTATTAAGGTTATGTTTTGTTTTTATGTCCTTTTTGTCCAAGACTCCTGCTGCTGATAATGTAAGGGGAAAGTTTGTGCTGCGGAGACATTTGTCTGTTTATAGTCATCAAGGGTATGGGGGTTGTTGTTGCAACATCCCGCTACATAATTACAAAAAAAAAAAAAAAAAAAAAAAAAAAAAATCGTGGCTTTTTTTTTATGTAAAAATAAGAACTAACAAGACATTCAAAATATTAAGTAGATACTTACCATGTAAAGTTCTGTATGAGTTTGTCCCAAAAGATGCTTCAACATCTTATTTTGGCATACAGCCTCCACTTTGGAGCCTTTCTTATGCCTGCACAGTGCACAGGTGTAATGTGGCTTATCCATCTCTTCCTTATACACAAAGTGGGCACCTGAAAACACAAAATATATCAAGAGAATAAATTACACAAAAAAGATTATTCAATCTGTAATTTTGAGCAAATACTTTAGTCCATGCAAAGATTACGGGTAAAATAAGTCCCTCCACTTGATGAAGTCAAAGCCAATCATGTTGTCTCCCCTAGAAATTTCAAACTATACTAACTTATAATAGCGCAGCTTATTTCACCCGGAATATCTGCGGCGACTAAAGGTACATATAGTAGTAATGGGTGATTATATCAAGAATAACAAAGGCTTCTAAAATCCTAATTCAGTCCCTGAATTCCGAGACTCTAAAACCAAATCTTACAATACAGTATAATTTCAATACATCTTTTTATGTGTTTCAAGATTTCTAAACGGGTTTAATTCAACTTCATCTACCAACTAAAGTTTACCTGGTTACAATGAGTCAGAGTGAATTTGGCTATTATGCTAATTAATGAAAATGAAGCATCTACTGTACTTCATTTTAGATAATAGGTTTAAAGCAATCAAGTGATATTTTCATTGCATTTCTTAAATCCATATGTTTATGTTAAATAAACAGGAAGAGACGGCAAAGTGGGAAATACGAGGTAATGCCACCAAGGGTAAATAGCAGGAGAGGTCATGCATATGGCCTACGTTAAATGGAAACGGCAACAAAACAAAGATTAACAAAGGAAAATTGTAGGCAATGACACTAGAGGGGAGGAAGCAGAAGAGAGGCTTTAAAAAATTGTTTGAGAGGTCTTTGAGTATTTCTCTTTGCTCACACAGCTCCACTGCTTTCCACCATTTATTCTACATTCCTAGCCTTTCCTCGCTTCTTTTTCAACTCTCTAGCTTTCAAATCCCACGTGAGAAATTCAGTGAGTCAACATATACATTACTTGACTTATTAACCCTTTTACCCCCAGGCTATTTGGAAATTTCCAACCTTTAACCCCAAGGGGGTTATTTTTTCCCAGCACATTTTGCAGTATATATTTTTTTAAATTGCTCTAACAGCCTTAATTTTTGTCATAAAGAGGCCAGGTTGCTCTCATTCTCTTGGAAAATGCCTGAAATTTCTCAAAAAATTATCAAAGATATGAAAAAAAATATTTTTAAAGCATTTTTTTGCAAGGACGTACCGGTACGTCCATGGGGGTAAAGGGATAGCTTTTGTGAAACGTACCAGTACGTCCTTTGGGGGTAAAAGGGTTAAACTTCAAGAAGAATGATATATACATACTGTACATACATATACATTCCAGTACATGACTACTTATCAATAACACCTGACATAAATAGATGTAAATATCTGTTTAGGCTCAGAGGTATAGGTTCAATTTATTGCCCACTAAGAAGCAGTTATTATAAAAGAACTTAAAGATATGTATTCCCAATGTTGAATTTGATATTAAATGACATGTGTGGTTGTTGTTTACATATATATATATATATATATATATATATATATATATATATATATATATATATATAAATATATATCTATATATATAAAAAATTTTAAGTAATTTTTATTTTTCCTAACATACTTACCGAGAATTACTTCCTTAGGAGGGTCCTTGACCTCTCTCAATCTCGACCAAGATTTCCCGCGCTACCCCCCCCTATCTCGCTCCCGATAGTTTCTACCCCCGCCGCCAGGATAAGTCCTGCGGCCCGGATTAGGGCAGGTCACTGCTTTTCCCGGGTCAGGATCTCATTAAGTTCTCCGTTTAGCCCGACCCGGCAATGGAAGAATGGCACTCAGGGACGGAAGGGAGGGCCATTACCCGGAAGTAATTCTCGGTAAGTATGTTAGGAAAAATAAAAATTACTTAAAATTTTTGATTTGTTCCAACACGAATACTTACCTCGAATTACTTCCTTAGGAGACTTATACTTTAGGAGGCGGGAGAGCCATTCTGCCACTTGGTTAGGCACATGGTGCCTGGAGGGCTACGTAATGCGGGGGTACAGAGAGCGGATAGGGGGTAGCAGTGGAAACCTTACACTTATAATTTAAGGCTTACCTCTTGACATCTTCTCTACTGAGTCTTCTCCTGAAGAAGTAGGGATGAGTCTATTCACTGTTGGGGACGTCTTCCAGCCTGCCACTACACAGCTTGGAGGGCGGCGATGACTGTCCCAATGGAGAATCCATCCAAAGACTTTCTTGAGTAGTCTTTGAGGTAGTGGGCCGTGAAGGTCGACTGGTGTGACCAAGTGCCGGCCTGCAGGATCTGCCCCACTGCCATATTTCTCTCAAAGGCCAAGGAAGTGCTCAGGCCTCTGATGTCATGGGGACGGGGAGTGCCTGGTACTGCCACCTTGTCTTCTTCATAAGACCTAGTGATGGCTTGTCTCAGCCAGAAGGAAATAGTGTTCTTGGACACTTGCTTCTTATTAACGCCTGAAGAGACGAAGAGGTTCTTGGCACCTGGACGGAGATGGGCCGTCCTTTCCAGGTATTTCCTGACCGCCCTGACCGGGCATAACTTCAGGTCGTCCGTATTGCCTGTCTTGGGGATGGCCGGAATTGAGAAACCTTCAAACCTCGGGTCCCAGACTGCTGGGTTCTGAGTCTTTGCTACAAAGGAGGGTACGAACTTGAAAGATACCTCCTTCCACCCTTTGGAGTGTGCCACGTCGTAGGAGAGACCGTGGATCTCACCTACCCTCTTAGCCGAAGCTAAGGCTAGCAAGAAGACTGTCTTGAGGGTGAGATCTTTGTCCCCGATATCTCTGAGTGGTTCAAAGGGCGGACGACACAACATTTTCAGGACCTTGGCCAGGTCCCATATGGGCACTCTCCTGGCTTGGGGAGGACAGGATTGTTCGAAACTTCTAATCAGCATCCCTATGTGTCTTGAGGTCCCCAGGTCGATGCCTTTCAGGAGAAAGACTTGGCCTAAGGCTGCTCGTACTCCTTTAATAGCCGGGATTGACATTCCTATTTTATCCCTAAGGTACACGAGAAAATCAGCTATGTCAGGGACCGAGGCTTTAAGGGGTCTTATTCGTTTTGTCGCGCACCATTTCGTAAAGGCGGCCCACTTCGCCTGGTAGACTACGGTAGAGGATTTTCTTAGGTATAGGGACATCCTCTTAGCTGTGGAGGAGGAGTACCCCTCCTTCTTCAGGAGTCGCTCGATAGTCTCCAGGCGTGAAGACGAAGAGAGAGAGGGTTGTCGTGGAACCTGAGGAAGTGCGGTTGACTCAGTAGATCTGACCTGGGGGGCAGAGGCCATGGCGGATGGCTTGCCAGGTCCTTCAGATCCGCGAACCACTCTCTCTCCGGCCACCAGGGCGCTACCAAAGTCATCTTTAGGTTTTGGGAGGTTCTTACTCTGTTGAGCACTTGCCTTAGCAGCGTGAAGGGGGGAAAGGCATAAACGTCCAGGTTGTCCCACCTGTGCTGGAAGGCGTCTTCTAGGGCTGCTCCTTCGTCTGGTACCGGGGAGCAATAAACCGGTAACTTGGCGTTGAGCTTTGTTGCGAATAGGTCTATCACCGGGGAGCCCCAGCGTTGAAGGATGAGTCTGGCCACTTCTGGTTGTAGGGACCATTCCGTCCCTACTATCTGACCTATCCTGCTGAGGCCGTCGGCTAGCACGTTCCTTTTCCCGGGGATGAACCTTGCTAGCAGTGTTACCTGGTGCTCGTCCGCCCAGTGCAGGATGTTTACGGTGAGGTCGCACAGTTCCTTCGACTTCATGCCCCCTTGTTTCTTGATGTAGGCTACCACCGTGGCGTTGTCGCACATTAGGGCCACGGTGTTTCCCTTCAACCGACTTGCAAAGTGCAGACATGCCTTTTGTACTGCTTTCAGCTCCAGGACGTTGATGTGGAGTTGCTTTTCGGTCTCCGACCAGGTCCCGCTTGCTGTTTCCTCCCGCAGGTGGGCTCCCCACCCTAGGCTGGAGGCGTCCGTGAATAAGAGAAACTCGGGGGGACAGGACCCGAGGGGCATCCCCTTGAGGGAGTTCGACTGGCATCGCCACCAATTCAAGGCTGCTTTCGTGTCCGGGAGGACTGGGATCGATGTTTTCTGAGAGCCTGTCTGGGACCATAGAGCCTTGAGGTTCCATTGTACGGGTCTGAGCCGTATCTTCCCTTGGGGGACTAGCTTCTCTAATGAGACCAGATGGCCTATCAGCCTCTGCCAGTCTTTCGCTTTCCTGGGAAGCCCCGACAGGAACGGCTGAATGATCTTGACGAGGTTCTGTATCCTGACTTCCGAGGGGAAGGCCTTCCCCTGCACGGTGTCCAACGTCATCCCCAAGTACCCCATTTTGTTGGATGGAGTTAGGTTCGATTTCTCCAGGTTGATAATGATTCCCAGACTCCTGCAGAAACGGAGGAGGTCCTTTCCTTGCTCTTCCAAGAGGGCCTTTGAACTGGAAAGGAGCAACCAGTCGTCCAGGTACCTGATGAGGCGGATACCTCGTTCGTGAGCCCATACTGAGACTGTCGCGAAGACCCTCGTGAACACCTGAGGGGCCGTCGACAGTCCGAAGCAGAGGGTCCGGAACTGCAGGATCTGGGAGCCCCATTTCACCCGGAGGAACTTCCGACTCGACGGGTGGACCGGAATTTGGAAGTACGCGTCCTTGAGGTCGACCGTCATCATAAAATCTTTCTCCCTCAAGGACATCAGGACGGATTTTGGGGTGTCCATCTTGAAGTCCGTCTTCTTGACGAACTTGTTGAGGGCCGACAGGTCTATCACCGGTCTCCACCCCCCCGTTGCTTTCTCCACCAGGAACAGGCGGCTGTAGAAGCCTGGCCCTGGGAGAAGGACTTCTTCCATGGCTCCCTTTTCCAACATGGAGGAAACTTCTTTCTGCAGGGTAGCCCTTTTCAACGGGTCCCTGGGAGCTAACCATTCTGTTTGGGTGGCTGGAATAAGAGGGGGTGAATCCGCTATGAAGGGGATCCTGTAGCCTTCTTTCAGGACGGACACCGTCCAAGCATCCGCCCCATGCGTTTTCCATGCTTGCCAATAGGGTCTGAGGCATCCCCCAACCCGAGGCTTGGGCGGGAGTAGGGGGCCTCTCCCTCTACCTTCTCCTAG
>NC_090756.1:80702312-80709847 GCF_036898095.1 Palaemon carinicauda
TTTACAATCAAATCAGCTGATCAAATCTGCATAGTCTGTCGTCAACCTATACTGTATTCACTTTCCAAATAATATCCCACTGATATGACCATTCACTTTCACAGAATTACCTAATTGATATAACCTATCATGCATATTACAGTAGTATGATATCTCTTGTACATTACTAATGTCCGTCACTTATTATTATATCCTTGATCCTTTTCCCAATTCCTTCCCAAATCCCTTTCGTACATTCACTTTGCTCTCCCACACACATCAACAACGTATCTTTCCAACTCTTTTGATTCTCTTTATTTTTCGCTCTATCGTTCATCTCTTTTCTAACATTCTTTCGTCATTATCATCATATTAATCATTCCAAACCCCTTTCCACATACTCCCATACGTATTTTTCGTTCCTTCTCACATTTCCCAAATTCACTGATTTCGCTAATTTATTTGAATTAGAGTAGATTTGGCAGAGGGGATGTGCAAGGAGAAGGAACTTGGCTACTGCCTCCCCCCCCCCCTTCGTGTCTATGGCTTCCTTTGTCATATTTCGTCCTTCTCTCTCCCTGTCCTCCCTGGTGCTTTACTTGATAATGCATGTAATATTCACATTTTAGTATCATTTATAATTAAAAACAAGGTGCATTATAATCTGACACATTGTTTACATTCAAATCAGCTGATCAACACTGCAATGTTCATTGTCCACCTCAATTTTCTGATCAAATAACTCCCTTATTATTAAGGCATACTACCGAAGGATATTTCATATTTGCTAAAAGAAACAATTATTACTTGATCTATCATTTTCCAATTAGCATATCAATTCCAATAGTTTTATTCTAAATGCTTCTCTCATATTTTATTTACTTGTACTGTGAGTAGAATCGCATAACATGGTGCTTGATTATAAAGCCTCAATGGAGATTTAGCAAAGAAACAAAGACTTCATTTATGAGAGAGAGAGAGAGAGAGAGAGAGAGAGAGAGAGAGAGAGAGAGAGAGAGAGAGAGAGAGAGATTTGAAGTTTTATAGCAACCTTAGAACAATTGGAAACATCCTTTTGCTTTCCTATATAAACCGTCACTGTCCACTGTATTCCTCATTTTTACTTTACACCCTGAAGAGGGCCAATGTGTATTGGTCGAAATATAGTGAATTATTTATATTTCCTTTGTTTCTTTTATGGGCCTTTTTTAAAAAACATGTTAAACTATTCGATTACAGTTATAAGCAAGACACATTAGCCCATCATGGAATCCCTTCGCTTTTCCCATATCTTCAGTAGGAATGCCAATATCAAGCATGTATTAAGACGTTATGAACGACTAGTGCACGGACTTCACCGGAGGAAAAACCAGAAATGGTTTCTTGAAGAATGTCTGCAGGAACAAGTTATACCGAAAACATATGGCTTTTCATGCTGGACGTCAACATCGGACCCCTTTCCTAAATCTTCCAGGACATTTCTGCAAGAACAAATTAAGTCAGCAAATCAAGACATCTACGTAACGTGGAGGAATATAAGCGAATTGGGGGTCTCTTTTGTCTGCTGTTCCGAGATGATGGTATGTACAGAGATCTTTCCTCATATGTCTTCACTTGTGCTATTAATAGTAATGTGACTCACTTCAAGATATTACATAATAAATTAGAGAGACATACGAAATAGTTCTTGGAACAATTTAGGATTAATAAATAAAGTTTTGAATTTATCGAACCGTCCACTCACAGTTAATGAGAAAATAGCTCTAAATCTAGGTATCTCTTTTTCTATGAAACCTGGACGGGAAAGTCATTTTGATTATATGGTGGCCTTTGATGAAAATTTCTTTAAAAATAGTTTTGAAAAAACAGAAATTTGTCAGAAAGGAATTTTACTGAATGCATTAGAATGAAATAACAGTCAAAATCCGCTTCCCAGAATGTTTCGTAAAGCAATTTTTTCATTACACAAAACTGATATCATTACCAAATCGGATAAAGACGGCAATATACTGTAGTTATTCTCGATAAAGAGGAGTATGTCAAAAAAATTCAACAGCTCTTAGATGATGACACTAGGTATGAAAAACTAACAAAAGACCCCTGAAACTCTATTGCTCCGGAATTTTTCAAATTCGTAAGAAAAATCGGAAACAATAGAAAAGACAGAGGTCTTGGAAAAGTTCAAAGTTATGAACCCTTCATTGACATACTTTTACGGGCTCCCAAAAACTCACAAGGACGGTATTCCCTTACGCCCAATTATCTTGTACAAAGGGCCATTTATATATAATAGATCAAAATGGTTAGCAGACTTGCTGTCTCCCTTTCTAAGGAGTTTTTCTTCCGCTCATATCAAGCACACAGAAGACTTTATCCAGAAATTCAACAGATTAAATATCCCAGTAAGCAACGTAAAACTCTTAGGTCTTGACATAGAATCACTATTTACAAAGGTCTCGATCAATGATGTACTAGGTTTCTGGAAGGAAATATTAATTCCCTATGAAGATCACTTCCCCCTTGGTATTGAAAAAAAAACAATTAAGTTAATTAAACTGTGTGTCAACTAACATTCTCTTTCAATGGTAATTTTTATAAACAAAAATATGGTTGTAATATGGACAGCCCGTTATTCCTACTTTTAGCCAATCTCTACATGGAGTACTTTGAAACAGAAATTTTAACAACAATTAAACCTAAAACATGGTTTGGCAACGCTATGGTGATAACATTTTCAGGTACTGGGATGATAGCTGGGGAGATTTTAATATATTTTTCAATAATCTAAATTCCCTAGTCCCTAGCATGAAATTTTAATCTGAATGGGAAAAAGATGGAAAATTAGCTTTTTTGGATATACAGTATTATTATAAAGAAATCATCAGGGTACAATTTCACTGCATATAGAAAACCAATTTTCTCTATTTCTTACATTTATTTCTTTAGTTATCACAACATTTCTGTAAAAATTTGAGAAGCTTGTAATCTATTTCTGAGAGGCTTGAGAATCTGTTCCCAAGCCTACTCAAGTAAAGAATTTAAAATCCTTCGTAAACAACTCGCCCAGCTATTCTACCCTACGTACGTAATAGAAAAGGCCATCAACAAAGCCAACACTATACAGTATGCATGGAATGAATTAACGCCTTAACCCAAGGTTCACAACTTTTTTTCAAAAAGTCTTGGATCCTCACAAGTCCCCCCCTTAAAAGTGTAATGAGCCGACGTTTTCTCTGGACGTAGTGTCAACAATTGGGGAGACTTTAGCATATGCTTTGTTACCCCAGTTGCATTTGATTCTTTGTGGCGATCGGAATTGATTTTTTTGTGTCCCGCTTTTTGTTCCCTTTTGGGTTCGTGTTACCCTCCAATTGTGCCTTATATATACCCCTTACCATGCCTAAACAGACCATGGATAAGAACAAACGCATTAAAATAGTCACATTGTTCAAAACAAACCATAAATTACCGGAAACATCTAGTCTCACTGGAGTGAAGCCATGAACAGTGCAGCACTTGATCAAGTGTGTCTGCTAGTTTTGTGAAAATCCTTGGGGCTGTGTTCAGTCCGAAGGGCATTGCTCTGAAGACAAATTTCTTTTTCTGTAGCTTGAATCCTAGGTAGGAAGAGAAGGGGCTGCTGACTGGCAGATGCCAGTAGGTGTCTGCCAGGTCTATTGAGACTGTGTACGCCCCTTTTGGTAGAAGGGTCCTTATGTGTTGCAAAGTAAGCATTCTGAACTTGTTCTCGATGAACTTGAGTGGAGACAAGTCTAGAATGACTGAGTTTGTCTGAGTCTTTCTTGGGAACACAAAACAGCCTTCCCTGGAATTTGATGGAATTTACTTTCCTTATTACCTTCTTGTTCAAGAGTTTTGAGGTATATTCTTCTAACGAGGGGATGGAGTGTTGGAAGAATTCTGGAAAACGGGGTGCAGTTCTGTTCTATCTCCACCCGAGTCCATTCGTGATTAGGCTATGGGCCCAGGGATCGAAGGACCAGTGATCCAGAGTGGTACAATCTGCCTCCTACCTGTAACCCCTCAGTGCTTGGGGGGTCCTGAGGACTTGTGTCCATGACCGCGTCCTCCACTGCCCCGTGAGAGGTTTCCGGGGGAACCTCTTCTTTGGCCTTTTCCTTTATAAGGATGAAAGGTGGTCGACTGCCTCTCAAAGCCAGGATTAAATGCTGGCGACTGGGCTACCAGCTGTTGAGGGACCATCTGGAAGGTGGTTTGGGGCTGTGCTACCAGTTGAGGCCCCGTGGCCATGGTCACGGCAGGAAGTTGCGCAGGTTTACGTGGTCTCCTTGCCTTTTTGTTCTTATATTGGGGACCTACGTCCGAGGAAAATTTCCTCTTTGATGTCATGCCCCACTTTTGGAGAAGGTTCCTATTCTCCGTGGCTGCTTTGGCTATGACTTCTCGGACCCCTTCCTGTGGGAAAAGGTCCTTGCCCCAGATACACGAAATCAGTTTCCTGGGTTCGTGTTTCACTGTTGCCGAGGCAAACACGTGCTCTCTACAGGCCCTTCTTGACTTGATGAAAGCATAGTCCTTCACAAGGGTACCCATGTGAGACTTAGCCAGGAAAACAAGCATTTCTGGGGCATTATGTAGGTCTGCGCACATTTCCAGGCAGTTCTGATGAGAAAGGGAGGCTGCTAGTCTCTCTTTTGTCTCCTGTTCTCTCCTCAGAAGATGGTCTGGCAACTTTGGGAGGTTCTCATTGAACTGCTGGCCTGCTATCTCTGGGTCCAATTTTGAGACGGATAAGGTTAGATGGATGTCTTTCCACTTCTCCTTGCAGGTAGGCACTGCTAGAGAGAATGGTTTACATTCCTCAAGAGATGGGCAGGGTTTGCCCTATTCGATTCCTTAGTGAGAAATTCTAGAGCTTTTTCCGAAAAGGGGAAAGAGATGGAGGAAGGAGCAACAAAGGTGGAATGCCTCTTGCTCAGTGCTCAGACTTTGGAGATGGTGTATCCAGCTCCTTTCAAAGACTTTACAAGGATGGCTTTTGCCTTGTCATGCTCGAAGACAATGACTTCCTTCGGTAACGCTTCCTCACAGGATGCAAGTTTATCCCGCAGTCTCACGTAACGGATGCAAGTTTATCCCGCAGTCTCACGTAACGGATGCAAGTTTATCCCGCAGTCTCACGTAACGGATGCAAGTTTATCCCGCAGTCTCACGTAACGGATGCAAGTTTATCCCGCAGTCTCACGTAACGGATGCAAGTTTATCCCGCAGTCTCACGTAACGGATGCAAGTTTATCCCGCAGTCTCACGTAACGGATGCAAGTTTATCCCGCAGTCTCACGTAACGGATGCAAGTTTATCCAGCAGTCTCACGTAACAGTCTGGATAGGCTGAAAAGCTGGGCCAGAACTCAAGATCTTCAAGCAGTTTTCCCCTTAACTTCTCTGAAACAAATAGCTTCCCATTCATCATGGGCATGTGCTCCGCATACCTCCATGGGTTGGTTTCGGAGCAGTGAGGGAGGTCTGATACTCTAAGGGGCTTAATAGAGCCCCTGAAAGTTCCAGGGCAATCCTTTTCATGTATCTGTCTCTTGTTCCGTTGGATGGATTGTTTCATCTCTTCTTGTTCCTTCCGGAACAATTCCAACATCTGCTGGATCGACGTGAAGAGTGCTTTGCTCTTGTCGACCTGTGTAGTTTGAGGACTTGGGGTTGAAGAAGTTGACGGCATAGGTTGGAATGCCATCACGGCGAACTGAGGGTCCTCAGTTACCGTTGAAATGGATCCTTCTTCCTCCGTGCGTGGTCGATCCATGTCTTCTTCAGGGCCTTCTTGCAGTAGGTCCTGTTTTGTGTTGGACACTTCTGACATCCGTTCTTGGTGGATGTCCATGCCTTCTAGTGCCTTAAGGATATCTGCGTCGATCTTCAGCTGTATGAGAGGAGGCTGGACCTGTACCTGGGGCACTACTGCGTCTGCTAGCGCCCTAGGGAACAGAAGGCACCTTAAAGATTCATTAGGTAGGTAAGGTCCCGGAGAGTTCTTTTGAAACTCTCTTACCCACTTACGAAGGGTTTCCCTCCCTGTGTCACTAGTCTCCACAGTGACTGGGATGGCTTCTCCGAAGCCGTTGGTCAGCAGGGTTGGGCAGGTAGAGCAACCCTTCGGGTCCCAGTACTTCAGGGATCCGGACACGATACAGCAGGGGGCATGAGACCTGCACATCGGAATCCTCACAAAAGTTCCTACCTTTGTGGTTGCAGAACATAGCTGCGCACTTCATCATTAGCTCCTCCTGTAAAGGAAATGGTTTCAACGAGTAAGTGGATTTTATATCATTGATATAAATGCATGATTTTATAGGCAAAAGTAATCATTATTGTGAATGGTAGCTTAGGATAGTAAGCTGGAAAGGAAATAGGAAAGACCCATATCTGTGTTTCCTCTCCCAGGCCATTGCTGAGACCTACGTCAGTATTAATATTTTAGATTCCCTGTTAGGGAGAATACAGGGTGGAAGAAACCCTAGTACTTAGAGTTAGGGTTAGAAAGTGTTTATACTAACTTATCCACCTGTAGTATATTGATACTGATCGGTGATTTATTAGGGTCCCGATGATCAAAGGATTCATCTGGGTGTTGAGGGATTACTCAACCTCAAGATTATATTGTGGTCCTAACAATAGACTGTGACAGGAAACACAGTATGTTAGAAAATAATTTTACCACTGTATTTTTTGTATACTGTAGTTCAGCAGGTGTACTACTGGGGTTAGGTTAGTACCTGGCGACAATAACTGATGGAGAGAGAGAAAGCATTAGGGAAGGAGAATTTCCTATTATTATGGTTTAGCACAGGGGTTCTCAACCGGGGTCCAAATGGACCCTAGGGGTCCATGGAATATTTCTGGGGGTCCACAGACAAAACATAACAAATTGGGGGTCCACAGTGATATTTTGGTGGTCCATGATGAAAACCAACTCATAACAGTTTTTATTATTAAAAGTTTAATTTCCACTGTAATTTTGGCTGGACGATTTTACCAGGTCAAGAAAGAAGTGGCAGCTGCCTTCCTAAATAGGTTGGACTATGATCTTCTTAGGGAATTTATTCCAGAAATACTTCGATCTGTCGAATCCTTCTATATTCGACCCGAAGAAATAAGGCCGCTGAAATCTTAAATGTTAGGGGAAAGTCATCCTTTCCGACCAAAAACAATCTGACCAAGCTTTAAGTTAATCCTCTGCCCTAATTAACACCTTGGTGCTAATGAGGAACCACTATCGATAAAGAGTACTGACCGAGGACCGCTAATCTATGATTATAGGTGGCCATGACCATCATTAAGTAAAAGGACAGATACCACCAAAAAAAAAAAAAAATATATATATATATATATATATATATATATATATGTATATATATATATATGTATGTATATATATATATGTATGTATATATATATATATATATATATATATATGTGTGTATATATATATATATAATATATATATATATATATATATATATATATATATATATATATATATATATATATATATATATATAT
>NC_090756.1:80710347-80715347 GCF_036898095.1 Palaemon carinicauda
CTTATCCTTGCCGCCTTCCCCCGAGTGCCGGGGGGATCGCCGCCGGCCGCTGGCTTACCGCCGTGGCCACTCCATTCCCTCATAGCCTCGGCACACTGCCGACCCCTCCGGAGTGCCGGCACTAGCAGCCGGCCCCCGGCCCCGGCTATGCTCCCTTATCCCTTACCCCTGTCACCCTCCGACTGCCTCCGGCTGCCGGAACCGCCGCTCCTTGCCGGCGGCCGCCGCTACCGGCTGCCGCCACCCTGGCTTCCTTGACCATAGTATGATCATTCTTGAATGCCAGAAACTCTGCTCGAGCGGCTTCCGGCGTGCCGGGGGTAGGCCGGACCCATCCGGAGGCGGCAAGATGCCTTGCACCCCTTCTCTCAGCTATCTTTACTAGCGATAGCTCCTAAAAACCGACCTAGACGGTTTGTTAACGCAGACAAACTGGTACGGAATCGTACACTTTGTTCAGTTTTCACTCTGTCTTCTTGCGTGTTTCATCTTTCCAGCACGCTACGTGTAATTGGCACGTCTGGTTGCCGGAACCTTACTAGGATCTCATGATCCCCAGACTTCTTGATAAGATTTCAAGCCTAGTCTATAATATGGTTATTCTAGATGGAATTCCCATTATCAAGACACCTTCCATGGAGGCCTACGGCCACCTGGGACTGTCTGATGCTACGGCAACCAGCCGGGAGGGTTACACGAGGCATGCGTCTGTCTCCTTTCACCCACCCTTCTGTGCATCACAATTAACTTATGTTAATATTAACTCGTTAATAATTAACTTTATATACGAGCCATATTATGACTCTACAATACTCATCGTCTCTTTCTTTTACAGGAGGAGTACGTCAAGTGTGACCACGACTTCTGCGCGGTCCGTCGGCCACACTTCCATGGACACACGGCGTGTAGGACACACGCCCCTTGTGCTCACAAGAGAGGGGATCTCAAGTACTGGGGCCCCACCACCTGTTCGGTCTGCCAAGAATGCTTACAGAAAGCATTCTATGATCCTCCCTCAGCGGAGATTCGGGACACTGCTCGGGACAACCTACGCAAGTGGGTACGTGGCTTTCAAAAGAACGCCACTGGACCATACCTAGCCACAGAAGAAATGAGGTCTTTGCTGTTCCCAAAGGCCTCACCAGACTCAGTGGTCCCAGTCGAACAGATCCCCGTAGTCCAGATTACAGTGGAACCTGATACTGTCATGGCTCAGTCCATGAATGATTGTCACCTGGATTCAGAACATGATGAACACATGTCAGAGATCTCGGAGGACACCGAGAAAACCCTTATGGCCCAGGGTGAAGGGGAGGATGATGAAGAAGAGGACCAGGTAGTATATACCGAGTCCGATAAGGAGGATGCCCCTCCCTCCATCCCCCCTCCTACTCCTACAACCGACGGAAGTGTCTCTCCCGTCTACGTCCTCCACCACGACTCCTCTACCTACGGCACAGGATATGATTCGGCTCATTGAATCCGTGATGGAGCAGAAGCTCCAAGAAACTCACAAGATCATTCGGTCGATGGGAGGTTCCAAGGAATCTCGCAAAATCTCCATCAAGGACCTCCCCGCATGCTCGAGCGACAATCCGTGGCGATTCGCCGAGGCATATGGTCATCGCTGACGACAAGATCTTCGTCAGCGATAAGATCGGTTCCATACCCCTGGAAGAAGTGGAGTTCTTCCCCCGCTTTGAGGCGTATCCGGACTGTTACGTCCGTCTACGTTCAGAACCATCCTCAAAGGAAGAGACCGAACCGAAGGAGAAAATAGTGTTCGATCTCTCGAAGGCCCAGGCTATGCTTGCCAAAGCGCTTAAGAGCAGAGGCTTTACCTGCTCTGGACTTCCGGCTCTGAGCAAGAAGTACCCCACCTACGTTGCGCCCGATGAAGTGGTGATACCCTTCACGGAAAAGGCCTCCGCTGCCTGCCTTAAGGCTGTAGAAGAAGGGAAATCCTGCCCTGCATTGGAGGAATGCAGACCTTTCTCCGCAGCCACCCCGCCCGACACCAAACACTGGAAGGATGTGCAACACACCTTCGTGGTGGGCAAACTAGATCCTGACGTTGCTGGACGTCAGTTTAATGAGGACCTCCCCAAGCTAAACGAACACCTCCTTCGTAGGGAACAGGAAACGAAGGAGAGGCTGGCAGCATCTCTCACTCTCCAGGTCCAGATGGACGTAATGGCTGGTGACACCAGAGTCCCTGACCATTACATGGTCCTTGCCAAATCTCATATGGCAACCCTAGTCAAGGATCTGTACCACTTCATGTGAGCTCGTAGAGCCTGCAGAGAATTCGTGTTCTCCAGTGCCACTGTCAGACACGAACCCCGGAAACTGATTGCCTCCAACATCTGGGGCAAGTACCTCTTCCCGTCTGATCTAGTGAAAGAGATCACAGACAAGGCCGCATCTGAGAACAGGAACCTTCTCAACAAATGGGGCATGTCTAGGAAGAGAAAGCCCTCTCAGGATGACGGTCCTCAGCCTAAGAGGAAGGAGTCGAAGCATAGACCCCAGCAACGTCAGCACAGACGTCAGTTTCCGGCACCCGCTACTCCCCAAGTGGCCGCTCAGCCGCCACAGACCTTTCAGTTGGTCCCACAGCCGGTTTTGTCCTCATCACCGGCCTTCAACCCCGCCTTCGAGCAGCACTCCACTACCTTTCGTCCCAAGGGTAGAAGCTCAGGCAGGGGTTCCGGCAGAGATTTCTCTCGCCGGCCCTCCAGAGGCAGAGGAGGACAGGGAGCTAGCGGCAGAGGCAGCAAGTCCTCGGGACCCCAGAAGCAATGAAGTGCTTCCGGTGGGAGGAAGACTCCGCCACTTCCAGGATCACTGGACCTTCGACTCCTGGGCACACAGCATCATCAAGAAAGGTCTGGGCTGGAGCTGGGCGCAACCACCCCCAACCTTCCAGCAATTCTTCCAACGTTCAACCCCCCTCCTGGAAGAATATGTGCTAGACCTCTTGAACAAGAAGGTGATAAGAAGGGTGAAGTCCACAAGGTTCCAAGGGAGACTGTTTTGTGTTCCCAAGAAAGACTCAGACAGACTCAGAGTCATTCTGGACTTATCCCCCCTCAACGTATTCATATCGAACAACAAGTTCAAGATGCTGACTCTTCAACAGATCAGAACCCTCCTGCCTCGAGGGTCTTTCACGGTCTCGATAGACCTGGCGGACGCATACTGGCACATACCAATGAACCATCACGCTTCCTCCTACCTAGGATTCCGACTCCAACGGAAAAGCTATGCCTTCCGGGCCATGCCCTTCGGACTCAACGTGGCCCCTCGGATATTCACAAAGCTAGCGGACGCAGTAGTACAACAGCTCCGCATCCGAAACGTCCAGGTGATGGCCTACCTCGACGACTGGCTAGTGTGGGCGCCCTCGCCCGAGGATTGTATAGAATCCTGCAGAAAAGTTACCCAGTTTCTCGAACACCTGGGATTCCAGATAAACGCGAAAAAGTCTCGCCTATCTCCAGCTCAGAAGTTCCAATGGTTAGGCATCCACTGGAATCTTCAGTCACACCGCCTTTCCATTCCAGCAAAGAAAAGGAAGGAAATAGCAGGGTCTGTCAAGCGACTGTTAAAATCCAAACGGATCTCGAGACGCCAGCAGGAACAAGTTCTAGGCTCTCTACAGTTCGCCTCGATCACAAACCCAGTGCTTCGTGCACAGCTAAAGGATGCAGCGGGAGTCTGGAGACGTTCCGCATCCATCGCTCGAAGAGACCTCAAGAGACGGCTCCCAAGCAGACTTCGACTTCTTCTAAAGCCGTGGTCAGAAGCGAGGGCCCTAAAAAGGTCCCTTCCTCTCCAACACCCACCTCCATCTCTCAACATCCATACGGACGCTTCGTTGGAGGGTTGGGGAGGTCACTCCCACCAAAAACAGACTCAAGGCACTTGGTCTCCCCTATTCAAGACGTTTCACATCAACATCTTGGAGGCCATGGCGGTTCTTCTGACGCTGAAGAAACTCTCCCCGCCCCCGTCGATACACATTCGCCTGACCCTGGACAGCTCTGTGGTAGTGCGTTGTCTCAATCGCCAGGGCTCAAGATCGCCCGAGATAAATCAGGTGCTCCTGACAATCTTCCGTCTGGCAGAAAGGAAGAAATGGCACCTGTCTGCAGTTCACCTACAAGGATTCCGCAATGTGACAGCGGACGCTCTATCTCGGACAAACCCGATAGAGTCGGAATGGTCTCTAGACGCAAGGTCATTCTCCTTCATCTCTCACCGAGTCCCAGAACTCCAGATCGACCTCTTCGCAACGAGCGACAACCATCAACTTCCTCGATATGTAGCCCCGTACGAGGACCCCAAAGCGGAAGCGGTGGACGCCATGACCTTGGATTGGAACAGATGGGCCAAGATTTACCTGTTCCCTCCCACCAATCTTCTGCTGAAAGTCCTCTCCAAATTGAGAACCTTCAAAGGGACAGCAGCTCTAGTGGCTCCCAAGTGGCCCCGCAGCAACTGGTACCCCTTGATCCTGGAGATGCAGCCAACGCTGATCCCCCTCCAGGACCCAGTTCTCTCCCAGCAAATACAGAAGTCGACTGTCTTCTCTTCATCATCGAAAATCAAGGACCTTCATCTCATGATTTTCTCACCCTAGCCGCTAAGAAAAGGTTTGGGATTTCGAAGAAGAGTCTAGACTTCCTCGAGGAATACAAGACCGAATCCACGAGAAGGCAATACGAATCGTCTTGGAGGAAATGGGTCTCCTTCGTCAAGGCAAAGAACCCCTCGAAAATCACCATAGATTTTTGCATGTCCTTCTTCATTCACCTTCATGGACAAGGCTTGGCAGCCAACACGATTTCTACTTGCAAATTGGCCTTGACTAGACCTTTGTCATACGCCTTCCAAATAGATCTGTCTAGCGACATCTTCAACAAACTACCGAAGGCCTGTGCCCGTTTACGACCGGCACCCCCTCCGAGACCAATCACTTGGTCTCTGGACAAAGT